>NC_056736.1:802415146-802675146 GCF_019279795.1 Protopterus annectens
AATCAATGTCATATAACATAAATATTCTTAACCATTGTTTTCATATTTTGTCTAATTTAGTGTAATTATTTAAACTGTAATTGTTTTTTGTATTATCTTTAAATACTGTAAAATTATTATACTTAAATATTTTGTATTACTTTGGAGCTTTTCTTCCTGGATCTCTGCTGAAAATGGGTTCCTACTCAGTCGGACTTTCCTTGTAATCAACTGTCAATAAATAAATAAATAAATTAAATGAGCCTGCCTGCATATATCTGAATGTAAGATTACTGTTTGTGTGTATGTATGCATGTGTGTGTGTGTGTGTGTGTGTGTGTGTGTGTGTGTGTGTGTGTGTGTGTGTGTGTGTGTGTGTGTGTGTGTGTAAGCTCAGGATCAGTGAGCAGGATTGCCACCTTTGAAGTCTGCTTTTTCCTGGTAAGTAAGCCACATGCCCTCATAGTTACCACAATGTTTCTCACAAGCCACAACCAGCAGCATCAATATTAAACTGCATGTACAGTAATTTGCAGGGTTGGCCTTAAGAGATACAAAGGCCAAGAAAAAAAATTCCTCAGCACCCCACCCTATGACCTACTGTTCCTCCCCCACATCCTGCACAGTCACACTCCCATGAAAATAAAATTAGAAATATAACCACCCTGTGGCCTACTGTTTTTCCCTCACACACACCCTGGAGAATATTAGGGTCCAACCTAACACACTCATGCTGGGTGACTTCAAGTACCCCTCTATTAACTGGGAAAATTACTCATGTAGCAGTACACTTGCCCAACGTTTCCTGGAATTCATTAATTCCAATGCCCTGGAAAAGCTCATTCTTACCCCCACTAGAAGTAGCAACATCCTTGACCTGGTCATTACTAACATGGGCGACCATTGCTCTACACCAATAGTCAACTCCTCTCTGGTTAGATCCGACCACAAAATAATCACATTGGAAATCCACATTCCTCCCACCCCCCAAACCGGAAAGGTAACCACCAGGAAAAACTTCTCCAAAGCTAACTTTGGGCTGCTAAGAACAGAGGTGGCTAACTTCATGGCACCCATGCAAATGGAGAATAGTTGCATGACTGCTGAATCATACACCAACACTGTACGAACACATATACAAATGCACAGATTATGCCATAACCAATAGAACTAAGGTGTGCTCTTCCAAAAAAGGAAGCCAATCTGGTGGTGCCCTGACATAAACAAACTCTACAACAAAAGGAGGAAATTGATGCAGAATAAGGTGAAGTTCCAAGACTGGAAAAGCTCCCTTATCACCCGCAACAATGGTATCCCTCATCATATCCTCTAAAGCTAGCTATGAAAACAGAATTGCAGCAGATAGTAAAGATAACCACAAGGCCTTCTATAGTTATGTAAAGAATCTCCACGGCAATACCCAGATTTTCTCTGAGCTACTGCACAATGGTACCTCCTATACCGAGCCAACAGATATTGCCAATATAATGGCCGACAACTTCAGTGCCAACATTACCCCTGTCTCCCCCCCCAAGGACCAATCACAATACCAGTAGATTGCCAGGCACCCAGTATTACTGCTGCACAGGTTAAAACAGCACTGTCTAAGGCCAAGAATAGAGCTTCTATGGAACCTGACAATACCCCTGTCTGGGTTCTGCATGAACTACAAAGTGAACTGTCACCTCACCTGTGTGCCCTATTTAATCACAGCCTCAACTCAGGCTTTGTCCCTACCAAATGGTGCACTGCTGTAGTCATCCATCTCCACAAAGGAGGAGCAACTACAGACCCTGGGAACTATCACCCTATTAGCCTGACAAGTCTGATATGCAAAGCTATGGAACACTTCATCATGGACCTAATAAACAAGGATATAGGGAATCTCCAAACTCTGGATCCCACTCAGTTTGGTTTTGTGAAGGGTAGATCATGCCTGCTCAACTTGGTTGACTTCTTTGAGTCAGTCATCAGAGCTGTGGATGAAGGCAAGGTGGTTCATACAGCCTACCTTGATCTGGCCAAGACCTTTGATACCATTCCCCACTTGGGAATCATAGAAAAACTCACTAAGCTAGTCATCAACCCCTATATCACTAGGTGGGTTGCAAACTGGCTCACAGATAGAAACACAGTGTGAAGGTAACTGACTCCAAGTCAGACTGCTGACCAGTCATGAGTGGAGTCCCACAGGGATCAGTCCTGGGTCCTCTCCTGTTCGGTATCTACTTCTCAGAAGTCCAATCCAAAATGAAGGGACTCTGGCTGACAAAGTTCGCAGATGATTGCAGATTGGAAACCATTATTAACTCCCAAAGTGATGTTGACATCTTACAGAAAGGCCTCACTGAGACCAGCAACTGGTGTCAGAGCCATGGCCTTAAGCTCAATACCAAAATAATGTGTCGTCATTCCCTTTGCAAAAAACCCAGTTACCATGAACTACCACATCGATGGTAGTCCACTGAACACAGAAGGCATTATAACAGATCTGGGAACACAGGTTGACAGCAACCTCTCTTTTGACCACCACGTTGCCACTGTGATCAGAAAGTCCTTCTATGTGGGACATCTCATTACTAAGGGTTTTGCATCCAGGAAAAAGGTCATTGTCTGCCTCTACTGTTCCCTCATTAGGCCAGTCATAGAGTGCAATGCCCCATTTGGCATGTACCTCACTAGACACCTGCAACAACTGGAAAGGCCACAAAAGTACCTCACAAAGGGGATACTAGGCCTTGAATACTTGTCCTATATGGACAGACTCAAAAATCTCCAACTATTCTCTGTCTCATATCGCCTACTTAGAGGCGATCACTGTTTGACTTACAAATCCATGTCTGACCCAGCTCTGTTAGAAATGCTACATCTAAAGAAATCCCAATCCCTCCACACAACACGCTACAGAGACCTCAACCTCATTACCACAATCAAGAGAACGTGCTGGAGGGACAGGTTCTTAACCCAGAGACTGCCCATGCTATGGGATAGACTTCGCATACATGTCAAACAGAGCACCTCACTGGTCATCTTCAAGACAAATCTTGATGAGTAGATGGGAAATAGAAAATTCACCCTGGGGATCACTCCAGTGGTTCTACTTGACAAAGACACTGGAAACTAAGGTTGTGTGGCACGATGCCAGGGTAATCCTATGGGCTAGGCTTGCTGCACACTTACACTTAGATGAAAGTGAAATTACAAATATAACACAGTGTGCTTGTTGATGTCAGATGTGCATATGCATCATGTCACAATACCTCTACCCACAAATGATACAGTGAGACAGTGTGGTCAAAATTTAATTTTCCTCAAAAATCAGACTTCAGAGATCTGCACAAATGCCACTATGGCTTTCCTATGGGCAATAGGAGCCATGAGTTGGAATACATTACTCTATATATCTAACTTTGATTATAAAGAAAGTGAAAAAAGGTGACAATTACAGTAATGTGCTCCAGTAGACTAGCAAGGATGGGGTGAAGGGAGCAATTTCCCTGTGCAGAAAAATGTTAGAGGGAGCATTCAAAAGCTCATAGTTCTTCATATAGTTTTTTTTCAGTACTGAAATGCTAGTAAAGAAAGGTGCTTAAATTCACTGCTTTTTTATGGTTTTTTTTTTGGTCTTCAACTGAAATGCTCACAGGGCTGTGTATGTATAGGAAGTCAACAAGTATCATTCAGCTTTATACTGTAAAAGCAGAAGTTTCTTTTTCTCTCTTCATTTTATAAGATAGCAGGCTGTGGATTGGCTACTCTAATTTAGGCAGCAAATTGCACTGTCTACCTAAAGACCTTTTTATACTTTTCTACTGAGAGCCGAGGTATAGGGCTTGGTGAGTTGTTGAGTGGCTGACTTTACTGTAGCTCTAGTGAGAGATGGGGGTGGGCATGACATGGTGTGGATTGGCTGTCTACATTGTAGGAAGTCAATTGGCTTACTACAGTAAGCTGAAGACATATATACAGCAGGATTCAATAAAGATTGCACAGTTGTTTTGCACTGTTTCAGCATCGCTGTGCCATGCACACATGGCCACGGGAAATTTAGAAATCAGTACATGCCCTGTAGAGGTGAACACCCCAATGGAGAATGTTTAAACACAGTAGCATGCTAATTGGCTGCATAAGCATGCAAATGAAGCCAAGAGATACCACGGAGTTACTCAACAAGTAAAAACCCAACTCTGTAGACTCCGTGCAGCTGTTCTTTCTGTATTCAAACACTTTTCAAATATAGTCACAGAACTAGTCTTGTTGGCATACCTGTCATCCTGTTAGAGAAAGAAATCTGAGCAAAGCCATCAATAATTTGGGGAAAAAAAGGGCCAGAAATAGGGATGCTTTTAAAATATCGCTTTTACAAACTTAGAAAATTCATAGTACAACAGGTCTGCAGCAGCATCAGTTAACAGATTTGCTTACCTCCTGACCTTTTCTATGATACCTTTCAGACTCTTAGCAGAAGAAATCTGGACACAATTTATTCAATATTGCTCTTTTTAACTTAGATAGTTGCTAGAATAACAGGATTTTTGTTAGCATGTCTTTTTTTAAGATTATGAAGTCTGAAACTCAAATGCCATGTCATTATTTAGGGATTTTCATCCTTACATCATTATATATATATATATATATATATATATATATATATATATATATTCGTCTCCTCTTCAGTTTCTCCAGTTACACGGGTGCTAACCATGTGCATTCAGGGCTGTTAGCATGGTGAATATGCAAATTGTCAGAACTCATTCAAATTACTGAATCCTCAAAAGTTGGATCTGTGTAGGGATGTTCACATCATGTAGGCACTCCCTCTGTGTTTGTGTTTATGGGATGGCAACTGCATTTACTTACATCAAGAGGATGTGCCAAGTTAGAGGGATGGCAACTGTGATTGCTTACATTAGGTGGATGTGTCAGGTTAGAGGGATGGCAAATGGAATTGCTTACATCAAGTGGGTGTTTCAGGTTAGAGAGATGGCAACTGTGATTGCTTACATCAAATAGGTGTATCAGGTTAGATGGATGACAACTGTGATCGTTTATATCAGTTGGATGTGTCAGGTTAGAAGGATGGCAAATGTGATTGCTTACATCAGGTGGGTGTGTCAGGTTAGATTTACAAAGGTATTAGGTCTCTAGGTGGTCAGTGAATGTGCTATGCATTGTTTCTTAGCCAAAGCAAGGGCATGGTGAGCATGCCTACATCAGCCTGCAGGCACAGCAGATGGTGATTCCCCCTCCTGTGACTGTGGCTGTGGTGGCCTAGGCATTGGTGGGGGAATGTGTAGCCCTTACCCCTGCTGATCCTGCTGCAGCTGTTTCTGCAGAATCAGATTATAGAGCATAGCACATACTGTGAATATTTGTGTACATGTGCTTGGATTATACTGCAGGACTCCACTATATGCATCTGGGCAACGCAACCATGACTTTCAATGCCCAAACACACACATGATGTTTATGGTTTGTGCATGTGCCTTATTATAGTGTTCTTCCATGGGTGTGTGTGGTGTCATCAGCCATGTTTATAGTGCATAGCCACCATCCCCAATAAATGGCCCTGTGGATGTCCCCCAGGAGACATCTACTACAGCTGTGATTTGTGTCAGATTTGGGAGTCATGATAACTGCCAGAGTTGCCTGCACACACATTCAAGATAATTCCCTGGGCCTCACAGATGACTTGCAGTTGATGGAGTGGTATCCCTTGTGGTTCATGCAGATTCTATCCTGCTCACCAGGTGGAGCCTTAATGTGTACATGAGTGCAATCAATGGCACCCAGGATGTCAGGGTAGTGTGCTACCCGGTAGAACTGTTGCATATTGCTGGCCCTCTCCTCAGAAATACAGGTTAAACATATGTGCTCACTGGCATGTATGAGCATAACATGCAGGAACTGGTAGAGGATCCTGGATGCTGATGCCTGTGACACAACCATCATGTCCCCAGTTGGCCTTTGAAAGGTACCTGTAGCTAATATTCTAAGGGCCACACATACCTCAGTTCTCACTAGGATGGGTTCCCCTTGGTTGGCTCTTGCTTTGACTTGAGCGTGGCAGAGCTCACAGAGTTCTTTCCTATCCACCCTGTAGCACCCTACAATCTCCAGGTCATGTAGCATCTAAAACGTTATCCTGGGCCTGAACACTCTTCTCCTTCCTAGCCTAGGCATATTGTCACCAGCACTAGCAGTACTGGCTTCATCCTGTAGCACATACAAATGAAGCAAAGTTGCAGTAGCCCCCAGCATTTTGTTCCTTTAAATTTTCCTTCTTGCGACTACAATGAGATTGAAGTATTCAGGAAAATCTGGAATGGAGGCTACATGGATGCTTTATAGCTTGTCGAATAGCTGCACAGTGTTGGATTTGTTGATTAGCATGCAATGCAGCTGCTTATGCTGTCATTAGTGTCTGTGAAACACAGACAAAGATAGATGCACTCCATTAGTAATCATACCATTATGAAAAGGCAAACGTATCAAGCCAAAATTATAGTGAGGAGAGTTATATAAGTTAGGAAGACTGCAAAATTGCTTTTTCTTCAGGATATATCTGTACAGTGGAGTACTGAACTTCAGAAGGTATGCTCCAATTTTGTCACCTACATACTGCATATCCTGGAATGTATTTAAGTATAGTGTGAAATAAAGGCTTTTACACTTTTATCTGTGTGCACTACTTAGAAGTGTACTGATGGCATGGGCGTATTTGTAAAGCCATTTCAGAGATACACATGTTTGACAGTACATGACAATGGAATGCTGTGTGTTAAATATGTACAAAAGTGTCAAAGACAGGTACTTTGATAGCACTTTTAGCATTTCAAAATGGGTCATTTGCCTGTTCTTTTCTGGGGTGCAAGGATGAGATACTGTTACGGCACAAGTAAGAATGGACTGCACTTTTGAGTGGGGAGCAAAGGTCACTTGCTGCTATGGCACAACGATGCATATGATTCTCTTGTTACTCTCCTTGTGTTGCATCCTGCCTGCCATTAGTATTTCACATCTCTAGCCTGTTTTATGTTTCTCCAGTGTGTAATACTGACTGGCTACCTTTTTTGTTTTATTTGGAAACAGTTATTTTGTAGTTATGTGATAGTTATGTGTGTTATACTTGCTGTTTTTTAAGACACCTACAAGTATGTCAGTCAGGCATGTCAATTCATGGAGACATCCCTTCATTGATGCTGATAACCAAGTCATAGTCGATGGGTTTTGGCAACATGGTGCTTTTCTCCTGCCAAGGGAATGGGGAGATATGGCTTGTAGGGTGTGAATATGGCAGCAGATTGCTCATGATTTTAGTGTTGTGGGTGGTCACAGCAGAAAATATGAACTGGTGCACCACAGGGCCACTGACATGATAACATCCATGCGGAAGTGAGGATTTGAAGTGGTCCATGACCAAATGGTTACCAGGGGAGGGCCTGCTAGGGAAGCATCACTAAACCCCAATGAAGAGTTACAAGCTAATCTGAGAGATCCAGACAGCTCCCAGGAGAATGCAGTACAGCATGTCCTGGATGTGGATGCAACACCTTCTGAGACAGCAAGCATGTCCCAGGAGGACCTTCTAATTGAGCTTTGATATGTTAAAAATTGAATACTGCTGCGTAATAAAGCAATTGAAATGAATAAGTTAATTCTGTATCAACATGTCTTTTTTTTGGGGGGGGAGATTGAGGACTGCTACAGTTATAAGCTTTAATTTGGAGTTGTCAGCCGTGTTCGTGTTCAAAGTACTGTAAATGTACACATGCAGGGGTAAATTCATTACCCCCTGTGTTAATTATGATGCTGCCCTTACATCTTGCTTAACTTCTTCCTGGACTGTCTGGAGTACAGAGCAGTATGTCTTCTGGAAATGGAAAGCCAAATATGTTTATTTATTTTATTTATTTATTTATATATGTTGACTGGGAGTGTCCGACTGGACGTAGGTCCATTTTCAGTGGAGGCCCGGGGAGAAAAGCTCCACAGTTAAAATAAACAGACAGTAGTTACATTGGATTACATAGTGATTAACAATTTACATAGCAATTACTTACAACATATTTACAGATGAAGAACATAGTACATCAGTAGACAACTAGAATCTTTATCTGTGAAGTACATAACAGACATTAACAAATGTTACAAGAAGAAGTTTCTGCTGTATAAGTACTGGCTTATGAGCATCTGAGCTTGCTATAATCAAGGTAGTTAGTGGAGTGGAAAGAAAGGTAGTGGTTGGATGGGGTGGGTGATATTAGAGTGGGAGTTGCAAGGGCATAGCCAGCATGTTTTTAGGTGCGCTTTTAGTAAAGTTTGAAGTGAGCGCATGATGGTATGGAGGTAATTGTGGGTGGGAGGGAGTTCCATAATTTGGCTATGGTGCAAGAGAATAGTGCTTCACCAGCAGAGTTATTGGCTTTAGTGATCTGCAAGTGATTTTTGTTGGTGGATCTTAGTGGTCTGGTGGTGCGATAGGGTTGGAGTAGATTCTGGAGGGATGGGACATTTAGTGGATGGTTTACTAGTTTGTGGGAGAGTGAGAGTTGATACAATTGAAGGAGGTGAGGGAGGTCAAGCCAGCCCAGTTCAGCAAGTGAGAGACAGTGTTGACTACAGTAGGATGCCCCTGTGGCGAATTTTGCGATTTGGTTGTAGCAGGTCTCTAGCTCGTTTAGATTGCATTGCCTTAGGTTGGTATATATTGGAGAGGCATAAAGTAGGGTGGAGAAAAGGTGGGAATTTGCTATTGAAATCTTTGCTGCTTTGGTGAGAAGTTGCTTATTTCTGTATAGTGCTCCTAGTTTTTTGTGGGCTTTTTTTATGGTCATGGATATGTGAATGTCAAATTTTAGTTTATTGTCTATTTCCACTCCTAGCAATTTGGTGTGTTCAGTTGGGTATATAGTGGTGTTGTCTTTTGCTGTGATGTTAAAGTGAGAGTTGTCTTGAGTATGTTTGGTGGGTTGGAAGATGAGTAGTTTAGTTTTGTTTGGGTTGAGTATTAATTGGGCATCAGATAACCAAGTTTCAACAGAGGAAAAAGCTTCCTGTGTGACTTTTTGCAGTTTGGGTTGGGACTGGGCTGAGCAGATGATGGTTGAGTCATCTGCGTATTGTATGAGTGTGCCATGTTTGGTGGCAGAGGCTAGATTATTGGGGAAAACAGAGAAAAGTAGGGGTCCAAGGATGGATCCTTGGTGAACCCCTATGGAGACAGGTAGTTGGGGAGATGTGTCATTCTGCCATACAATGGATTGTTGGCGGTCAGACAGGTAACTTTGAAACCAGTCGGTGACTGATTGTGAGAAGGATAGGTTATTGAGAACAGAGATAAGTTGTTTGTGTGTGACCATGTCAAATGCTTTAGATAGGTCTAGGAAAGTAGCAGAGGAGAGATAGCCATTGTTTTTATGCTGAAGGATAGTGTTAGTAAAGGAGAGTAAGGCAGTGGTGGTGCTATGGTTTGGTCAGAAACCATGCTGAGTATTGGAAAGGGGGTTGTTAGTAAGGAGGTAGTTTGAGACCTGAGAGTGTATGCATCTCTCTAGTATTTTGGAGAGTGGAGAGAGAATAGCTATGGGGCGGTAATTGGTTAGTTCTGTGGAGGGTCCACCTTTGTGGAGGGGAATTATATGTGATACTTTCCACAGTGTGGGAACATAACTTTCTGACAGAGATTGGTTAATCAAGATGGATACTGGGTAGGCCAGAGCATCAGCTGCGATTTGTAGGTATTCACTTGGGAGTTTGTCTGCTGCTAATTTGGTGGGCTTAAGTTTAGTTAAGAGTTTTTTTTTATGTTGGAGGTAGGTACAGGAGAAAAAGTGAAGGCAGTGGGGAGATTACTAGTTGAAGGTGTGGGTTGGAGGGGAGGGGGTTGTGTTGTTTAGCAAGTGATAGTATGGTTTGTGTGAAATGTGTGTTGAATGAGGTAGCAATATTTTCTGAGGAGTGAGGGATATTAGGAGGAGGGGTACTGACTTTACCTGGGTGGAGGATGGAGTTTATGGAGGACCAGAATTGTTTGGGGCTGTGTTGGGAGGAGTCTAGGGTAGACTGGTAGTATTGGAATTTGTCCTGTTTTATTAGCTTTTTGACTCTATTGCGTAGTTCTAGGAATTTCTGTCTAGTTGAGGGGGTTTCGGTTTTGCGCCAGTGCTCCCAGGCTTTATCCCTGTTTTTCATTTCTGACTTAATGGTTTTCTGTAGCCATGGGGAGGGTTGTGCTTTGATTCTGGAAAGTCTTATGGGGGCATGGTAATTAAGGATGCTCATGAAGGTAGTATTAAAAAATTCAACTGCGTCATCAAGACTGAGGTACTTTAGGGGATGCTAGTTACATTCTTTGAGGGATGAGATGAATGTGAGTGTGTTAAAGTATAGTTTTTTACGTATTTGACTGTAGATGACAGGTTTAGCTTGGTATAGATATTTTTTGAGTAGGAATGTTGGGGAGTGATCACTGAGGCTCTCTGATAAGCGGCCTGTTATATTTGACTGGGGGGCTCTTACTGACTAGTATCCAGTCCAGGGTAGTGTGCTTGCTGGAGTTTTTATTTATCCTGGTTGGTGACTGGACTAGTTGGGTGAAGCCATGAAGGTTTACATGATTATGTAATGTTTGTAATGTGATGTTTATGTCAGTAGTGCTGAGCAATTTAAAGAAATATTGTAGTTCGTGATTTTGATCTCAGGCCTGTTCTGTGTTTTGCTCTACTGTCTGTAATAGTAGCAACACTGTTGTTTGTTAGCATGTATTGCACTATTGTAGTGCAGGTATTAGTGTATTCCAGTGTTTCATGCATTTTATCACAGCTGATTGTGACAGTGGGAGTGTGGACCCTGTGCCACCTGATGTCAGTAGAGTCACAGACTCTGATAATGATGGTGGCCAAACTGAGGCACAGTCAGATGGTGCACAGGTTGATTCTGACACAGAGATTGACATACCCCTGCATTTCCATTAGACACACCCAGTAGGCCTATGCCTACTCAGTCCACTGAGGAGCCCATGGATATTGGACAGGTGGACGGCAAGGACATTGATCAGGGAAGTGTGGCTACAGTGTCTTTAGTGCCTGTTGAGTCTGTCTGTAGCCAAAGTGTGGGTGAGGTGCCACACAGGAGGATTGATAGGGGTGCTTGGAGGGGTCCTGCTTTCCCTCCTCCATCTGGTGCAGGTATCATCTCCCATGCCACTCACTGCATGTTTAGGTCTGTCATGGTGACATAGCCATGTTCCCATAGTTGCTCCAGACAAATGCTCAGGGTTATAGATGTGGCACAGTATGACATGCATGACTGCCTCCACCATGTGGCCAATTCACTGGATCACATGAATGACACATTGGAACGAGGGTTGTCTGTGATGGACTGAGGGGTGTCTGTCATGGAATGATCAGTGTCCATGATGGGAATGTTTGCTGGGAGGGAAATGGCATCCTTGTGGACATAGATAAGCCACATCATCTGCTGTCAGCCAATGTGGCAGTGACCAATCATGCTCCTATAGTGGGAGTAGTTTCACTTCTCCTTCAATGAGTCTGCTGGTCACAACCAGACATGGCAGGCCATGGGGTCATGGTCCTGGGTATCTCCAAATAGGGAGCTTGACCAGCAGACATCAGTCATGTTCAGGTAGCATTACTGCATCTGACTGTGGTCATGGACATGCTAGTGCACCTCCTGACAGAGTCAGGTCTCGTTGGGGGGATGACAACAATGGATTGCCACCTGTACCATGCACAACTCACACCTGTCTGACAGACAAAGATGTAGAGTTAGCACATAGCTTGGCTGTGTTCATGCAGACACTCACACACCAATTTTACCTGGGGGACCCCTACAGACGCACACAACAATTAAAGTTTGTTTCACTGGCAATTTGTGGTTTTATTGATGATGTACACATATTAGAGAAGGGAATGACTGGTGTCAAAGTCACAGACTAAAACTAAATGCAAAAATATTTCTCATTATCCCCTTTGACAAAGAAGTAGCCCCTGATAATTAAGATATAAATACCACCCCTCTAAGCTCAAACCCAGTGTTGCAAGACTTAGGATCACAGGTTGATAGCACTCTAAACTTTGATCACCATGTGTCCATACTGATAAGGAAAGCCTTCTACATTGTCCATCTCATAAATAAGGGCATTGCATTGAAGACTAAGAAGGTTATAACTCTGCTGCACTCGACCCTTATCAGACCACTAATTGAGTACAATGCTCCCCTCTGTATGTATCTCACCAGACAATTGCAACAACTGTAGAGACCACAGAGGTTTCTAACCAAGAGAATCCAGGTTCTCAAACACTCGACTTATATGAATAGATTGAAAGCCCTCTCACTGTACTCTGCATCATACAGGCTGCTGAGAGGTGACCTGTGACTGGCCTACAAAGCAGTCTCCTAATGGAAATGTTGCACATCTGCAAATCAGATCGGACAAGACTCACTCACTCCAGGGATTTCAACCTAGCCTGTGACATTAACGGAACATATTGGAGAGAAAGATATATCTCCCAGAGATTGCCACTCCTCTGGAATAAGCTACTCTTTCATGTGAAGCAGAGCTCCTCATTGATGCTATTGAAGCGCAAACTTGACAGTTGGATGGATGACCATAAATTCACCACAAGGGTGGCACCTATGTACCTCATAGACAGGGATAGTTGGTGCTGGTCATAGAATTGCTGTGCTAACAATTACCATCTAACTATGTTCGATTTTGGTAGATGGGTTTTTACAGAGTTAAGCTTGTAAAGACTCTAGTGCTATTAGCCTAGTAACCTCTATGAACCTATGAACCTAAGAATATATGAGCCTATAAGGTGTTCATGTCTTTTATGAAGATGGATATACCTCCTCTTTGGTTCTTTCATGTTTATTTTGCAGCCTGAACATGTGCAAGGCATTATAGCTTTTCATGGCTGGAGTACTGTGGTCCTAAACCATGTCTATGTGACTGCATAAACATCAACATCTTCCCAAGTAAGAAGTACCTCTATTGAATGTAGTTTCTGATTAAGACTCCTAGCATTAAGCAGCATAACCCTGAGTATGTCTTTTCAGGATATGTTAATGTGAGGAAGTTTGCTCTTATGACATTGTCTAAAAAAGTCACTATGGGGGAGTCAAGTACCTTGGCCAGTAATGAAAAGGCAAGAGGTGACAGATGAAGACTATCCCTGGCAAAGCAGCATGGTCTGTTGATCATATCCTCCCAGCCTGACAAATACTGGATCACCTGGGGTGATATCAGAAGATAAGAAAATTGTTGAAGTCGATAAATCTTTTGTTTGTATTGAGGCATCATCCTGGGTGAAGGTAGAATGAAGCTTAGGGCTACAGATATACCTATCTGGGACACATAATCTGAGAGGTCTGTTATACCTCTCTCCATATAGTCCAATGAGATACGTCTCAAGTCATTTACTCCAACATGGAGTACAACAGAGGTGCAACTGTGGCTGTTGTTGAGAGACTTGAGTGCATGCATGACTTTGCAGGTCCTAGAATCTAACAGGCAGCTGACCATGAATTCCTCCTTGAACAACCTGGTGAGAGGGATATCTGTGTGTCTCACCATGGATTTGCCTAAGACATTGTTATTGAGGTGTTTTGTCTTAAGGGCTTGATGGGTGAGACACTGATATATTTGTTTCTATGTGTAGTGTGTTCCATCGGGACCCTCATGTGTGCAGAAGGTTTGTATGTATGAGATTTCTGCTCTTTTGGCAAGCTAATTATGAGTACCACTGTGTATGTGGGTTTATGCATTGTGCACTTGGTTTGTTGAGGAGGTGAAGTATGTGTGCTGACAACCTGTTTGATTTCTGAATCATTGTTATGAGAGAGAGACAGCATTTATTCTAGATTCATTGTATACTTGCATCTCTCACATATTGTGCAGGTATGTTTTAGGAGGTCATGGGTATCACTATACATGAGATGATAGAAACCTAACTGTGTAAAAATGCAAGTACCCTTATTAAGCATATTGAGATGTCCGCTGTTAGCAGAGCAATATTGTAAGCAGCACTTTGCTAAAAAACAACCATCCAACTATGCTCAATAAGAGTACTTGTGTTTTTATAGAGTTGGGGTTATACACACCCTAGTACTATTAGGCTAGAAGCCTTATATGAAATTAGGAATCTATGTGTCAGTGCAGGCTTCACCACCTGTTGTTTCCCACATGGCCTGCTGATGTCATCTACTATAAGGTCACCTGCTGTGTTCTGTATGCTATGTAATTAGATAGGCAGGGGTTCTATTCTCACTGCAGCCACCCTGGTGTGTAGGAGAGATATTTTCTGACATTACAGACAGCCTTTACACCAGCATGTGGAACATTATTACCATATGCTCATCTCCAGACACTGCTGATGTCATCTACTATAAGTTCACCTGCAGTAATATGTGAGTCAGGCTTGTGCTGTGGTATTTCATTAAGTGCAGTTTTCCGTAGCTTGAGGACTTAGATAGAGGCTCTGTTCTCACTGCAGTCAACTTGCTGTGAGTGCTGTTGCTTGACATTATAGCGAGCCTTTTATACCAGCTGATGTCATCTACTATAGGTTTGCCTGCAGTCATGTATAAACCAGACTTGTGCTGTGACACTTGTGTTAAGTACTGTGTTCTGTAATCTGGGTGTTTAGATAGGTAGTGGTTCTGTTGTCACTGCACCCAACATGGAATGAGTGCTGTTGCTTGACATTACAAACAGTCTTTTACACCAGCATGTGAAACACTGTTATCTTGTCTTCAACAGACACTGCATCAGCTATATTACATGTTTGGATATGCAGTACTCCCAGGAGGCAGGGTCAGGGACTGGCCTGGGGGCCAGGAAGAGGTTACATCATTCTATACAATAAAGTTTACAGTGACATGGCTTTTAATCTATCCACAGACATCATGGCGTGACATGCAGGCCCTGTGCTATCTTGCTGAGAAAGCCCAGTGGTCTTTACAGCTGCTATGTGTGTCTGGTGAGGCACATATAAAAAAAGCACTATACTCTATTAGTGCTGTAATGCAGTTTGACTACAATGCTGTCAAACAATCCTAAGATGTCAATATGAGAACAAGACAGGCTTCCAATAGCAGTTTGGACACTTGGTGGTCCATGTTCAGATTGCTATCTAAATGTGCTCACAGTGCTTGCATCACTCGGTTTCTTTACAGCAGGACTGCTGTCAATGCTATGATTAACCTGGAACTCCACTTTTCAGATGGACAACATTACAAACACACATTTCAGCATTTATTTGTAGATTGCGTGCCTTTGTCACCATTGAGTTGTGTGCATTAGCTCCTCCTGTACTATGTTATCACCATTTGTGGACTCAATGATTCTGCACAATATGCAAGAATCAGCAACCTGGTAAACCAAATGACATACTTTAGCCTGAAATGTCAAGAAATACAGTTCAAACAGTGAAGGGCCAAGCACAAGATCCTTGGGGTTTACCAGAAGTGACAGCTTTACTGGTACAGGTTGATTCACCAGCTGTCACATGATGCATTCTGTCAGTTAGCCAATTGTTTAGACATCAACTGATGTAAGGTTTACTCCCCAACTTGGGGGTTTTCTCAATGATACCTGTGTGTGATTGTGTCTAAACCCTAGGCCAGATCACAACAGGCAGTATGCACTGTGTTTCCTTCCTCCAGGCCTATCACACATAATCAAGTTGGTGTGAAAACTTCACAGATCACCTATGGTATAAACCAGCACATACACCTTCTTGATACAGTGGAATACACAGTTCAGCACACCCTCCATATGGCTTAGGCTCTCGTACAGGGGTATACATCAACATGCAACCACCTGCGTTGGGGGGGGGAGCAGAACCTGGTGCATGCATGTAGAGACATTCTGACTGTCCTTGACTGTGAGGTAGACCAACATGTCATCATGGACCTCTCCTAGATGTGTACTAGTAATATTCCAGGTTCATGCAGCAGAGCTGTGTGAGTTGTTACTGCTACACCAGGTCCAATGCATCTGATACATGTCCTCAAAGACATCATTGAGGGCATGCATGATGACAACACTATCATCTTGTGGAAGCTGAAGAAGTGAAGGCATTTGACAAAAAGTCACACTGTGGTATTCAGTCAACACTGTCATGTGGCCATATACAGCTATATCACTAAATGGTTAGGCCAGTACAAGACATACATGGCATCTGACTATGTTGAATGTATGATGTGACATATATCTCACATCCAGTGATCCAGTCAGTACATCAGGGGTGTCTGCTAGGCCCTTGGCTGCCCCTTAGTTAAGTGATGGACATCACAGATGACATACACATGCTGTGGGCAAACAACTGCCAGAAGGACTACAGCTTGTGGGCAATCATTGACTCCAACTGTGATATTAGTATAATACACACAGTATCAATACATATCAGAGACTGCTGCCACAGCCATGATAACACCTACATTGGCAAGACACATTGACACATGTGTTGCATCAGGAAACAGACACAACACTCAAGTATAATGTGAACGTCAGATGCTATAATCAGACCAATAGGTATATGACCTGTGTCCTGGGGTTGAGGGTAAATGGTACATCCACCACCATGTTGTCACAGTGCTGGCTACTCCTTGACTGCAACACAAGTACTGGTTATGTGAATGACATGCACATCAGAGGGCATACTAACGTCATGATTCCCAGCCTTCATCACACCAATAACTGAGCACAATGCAGCCTTCTCCATGTACCTCTCTACATATGTCCCAGTGATGTGTAACTGAAGTGTACCACCTTTGTCACAGTGTGCTGTCACACAGCTTATTGCCCATACATTTCTGTGGAATATACATGACTGTTTGATAATGCAGAACACCAATCTGCATGTGTGCTACCTATTTACCTTATGCACACACTTCATACATAGGTGTATGACAACATTAATGGCATGCATATGATTTGTGACAGTGCAAAATGTACAAATGCTATATGCCATGCCCAGGAGGCAACTAGCCTGTAGTGCCCATACTGTCACATACAAGTATAGCAGTGTACCTCCTAACACCTACTACTTTATATTACAGTATGAGGACAGTGTGCATGGCTACCCTCATAGAGAGTGGATGTATCATACTAGTTGTCCAGTGTGTGTGCAGGCTGATCTGTTATCACTCCTCATCACATATGTTATGTCAGAGGCATGGAATTAGAGGTAGTATTATTCAGATATTGTCCATGATTGTAGTTGATTCATGTAATGTTTGCCATGATCCTTTACCTGTGGCCACCACACTGGAGACCTCTACTCTGAGTACACTCGTATTCAGGTATATCAGTTTGCACAGCTTACCAATATGCACCCTACCTCAATTGTATGTTAGATCCCTGAGAGATGTCCTCTGCATTATTCATGTAAGGATGCTTATATCACTCACACATCCTCCCTATTGTTGTGTCACCTTGTGTGCCAGTTACAGATAACACATTTTCACTGTACAGATCATATTGTACCATATAGATATGTGCTTGGTGTTGCTGCTACAACCATCTTCCATTGACAAGTTCTCCTCTGCAGTACATGAGGGAGTTTCACCTGTCCTCTTTCCCTGTGTTCATTCCTACAATTCATCTGTGTGTCTCTATTCAATTCGCACACTTCCCCTCAGTAATCATTTTACATGGCAGTCCCATGTCCTTTTACAGATCATTGACACAGCTTCAGTACAGAATGGCAGGAATGGGATATCATGATACTTTGCACTGTAGGTATATTCTCCTGTACTGTATTTGGGCCATATACTTCACATCCATGCCTCGCAAATGTCCAGAATTACCCAGGCTGCCCAGATGTTTTCCTTATCGAATATCATGCTTTCTGCCATATCACTGGGATGATCTCTGGACTGCTGTGACCTTTGAGTGCATACTTGTCAACTGTCCTGATTTTTGCAGAATGTCCTTATTTTATCTCATATTTTGCTCTATTTCTCATGCAGTAGTGGTTTCAGGCAATTAATTGTTAAAGTAATGAGGGTTGAAGTCAGAAAATAGTGACAGACATTTGAGTCTCAGACCTCATAACTTTCTGACAATTCATGGCAATGCAAAATCTGTAATCCTGCCAACTGTCTAAGTTTGTAAGAACACTATTTAATAAGTGTTTCCCTTGTGAATGCCCAGATTTTCAGAGAATGCCTAGCTTTTTGCCTCTTATTTTTGGCCTGTTTCTCATGCACTTTGTGGTTTTCTGACACATCACTAGTATGATCCAAAGATTAAAGTCACTAAATAATGTCATGCCTTTGAGTTTCAGACTTCATGTCCTTCTAAAAATTCATGCTAACACAGATTCTGCTATGCTAGCAACTTTCTAAGTTTATAAGTGCACTATTTAACATGTCCCTATATTTGGCCCTTTGCCCCCACATTATTTTCTATTTTCTATTCTCCAAATCTGTTATTCTATCCATTTTATAAGTTTGTAAGAGCAATATTTAAAAAGCCTCCCTATTTCTAGCCCCCCCTATTATTGCTGGCTTTCTCCAAATTTTTTGCTCTAAGAGGTTGAGACGTATGCCGTGTAGACTAGTTCCATGCATCTCTCAGTTGTCTAGATTTTCACAAAAAGTCTAGATTTTTCCATTATATTTTTTGGTCTGTTCCTCATAATATTTGTGATTTTCTGGCAAATCACTGGGATGATCTGAGGACTGAAGTCAGTAAATAATGACATACATTTGAGTTTTAGACTTCAAATCCTTCGGAAAATTCAGGTTAACGCAAACCCTGTTCTAGCAACTACGTTTATATGAGCAATATTTAAAATGTGTTCCTGTTTTTGGGCCTTTTCCCCCAATTTTGTCAGGTTTTGTCCAGATTTTTTGCACTAAGAGGGTGAGAGCTATAATTTGTACAGCTCTGGTGATCATTGTGGCATTCCTCGGAAATCCTCTGACTGTGTGTGTTCTACTTTATAAGGACTTGATATCCATGTGTTGGTTTACAAGTTTTTGTGGCCAGCAATATTTTTAAGAGTTGGAAAACCTAACTTAGGTGTGCCGTGCCTCATTAATGTGCATTGCATGCTGCCCATCATCGTGTACATGGGTATATTCCATGTAGGCTGTACATGGAGCCTACATGGAGTTTAATACATCCCCAGGATAGTTTTTTTTTTTTTTGCTCTTTTTCCCAAGAGCTGGGTGGGGGTGGGGGGGTCACATGGATTGGTCATTGTAGAAAACCATTTTTTTTTTTTTTTTTGCTGAGGAGGTTGTGTGCAGTTTTGGGACTGGCACTGGGCACTAGGTGAGTAAGCTATGACTTTGACACACTTCATCTTGTTGGTCCTAGACAAGCTACAATGACCTTCAGTTCACAACACTGATGTCTGATTTAGAAGACTGCCCCAGTCCCAACACATACTTTAGTGACTTTTTGTGCATATAATTGAAGTTTGAATGTTGTAAGAAAAGAATGAAAAAAAATAATGCCCACAGTATCTCTAGCCACCACACAAAGAAAAGCAACCTTCTTTGCCCACCAAGTGAGTGGCTTTCAGATGAGGTAGACCACCAAGTAGAGGCCACTACTAAGCCACTTATACAGCCAGGAGTGCTGGCACCAAAAAGCTCTGATAGTTTAGATGATCTGTAATGCATTTCAGTTCATGCCTTATTTTTGAAAGATTTTTTTTTCATTTTTTTTCTTCTGCTTCCAATATTATTTTTTCACATACTGACACATTTGCACTACACATGACTACCCATGTTGATTACAAGGTACACAAATACAGACACACACTCTGACACGACATGCTTACCTAGAGGCAAATAGGAGGAATGTCAGTTCACCAAAGGCATGTCTTTTGTGGTGTAAGAGGAAACCAGAGCATCTAGATTATACATATACAAAGAGGGAAAGGGGAAGACGCACAGAAAGCAACTGCCATGCTGAAGAACTCAAATATACAAGCACTATCACTGATCTGTTGCTTTCCCACAAATCATATCCAGATTATCAATGGAAGACAGAAATTATGGGTAATGCTGATATTTGACTGTGATGGAACATGAAAGAATTATGGCCAGCTTGCTGCTCTTATATTTAGTCAAAACACACACACACACACGTCATAGCAATCATTGCCTTTACTTGACAGTTCAGCAAAAACAAAACCATGCATGACACTCTTCCTGCCATATGAAATCATCGATTGTTAGTAATCGAACAACAGCAGGAGTTAAGTCATCGTCACTTTCTAAATCCTCTCTGCATTGACCAGCCACATAAAAAATAAGTGTCCATGTTTTTGCTTATATTGCAAACACTAGTAGAAGTCCTTCTCAGAGGCAAGCTGTTCACTGCTGCTTTTTGCAGTTACCACACATTCTTTGGCAGAGGAACAACAGCATAACACAGCCACTAACAACCAACAGCATCACCCAAACATATAGGCAGGAAGAGAGGTCCATAGTCACTCTGCTAAGGTATAAAACATAACTGTATAAACAGCTGTCAGGGCATACAATATCGTCCCCATTGTCCCTGATTTTACATAATCCCTGGGATTCATGAAGCTCGGCACAAGGACAGTATTAGCCTTGCACCGGCCATGCAGTGTAGAGAGGGCACAGCAGTACCATATGCATATTAATGAAGGCGTGCTGCCGCACCATCCACGTGCACTGGAAATGTGCGCGAGTGCAGGGGGTGTGTTTAAGCACTGCACTGAGGCATGAACACGTCGGCTACAGTCGTGCAACCTAAAATGCTGACACATACAGCCTGCCTCTAACAGTAATCAATCCTGTCAGTGTCCATGGATACTGAATGTATGCAAAGCATACAAGAGAGTTCCACGAACACCAAAAAAAAAAAGTAAACACAAAAACACGTAGCTGAATTTTGAGCCCCCATCCCTCAAACAATGACATTTAAAACCCTGTGTCTGTATTTCATTGTAGTGTTGATTGTTATACCAAGTGGAAGTGAAATGCAGCGTGTTTGCATGCTGCTGCCCTTTGCTAAGCCTAGCCCAATGGTTAGGATTACCACCTGTCCCACTTTGCAAGGGACAGTCCCTCTTTGGACAGTTGTGTCCTGACAAAAAGTATTAAAAATGGCAAATGTCCTGAGATTGTAGGACATAATTATGTCCCATATTTTATGTAATAGTTGCATAAAATAGTTATTTCTGTATCTAAAATACCTAAATGTTACAAGAAACAGAATAAGCAACTAAACTGCTACAAGAATAAGCTTTTATTTAGGCAAAAAAGTTAAGTTCTATCCTTTGTACTGACTGTGGGTATAAGTCAGCCTGTAAAATTTGATGTGTGTCCCGAAAATGTCCCACTTTGGCCATTTGAAAAGGTGGCAACCCTACCAATGGTCACAGCATTCGCTCAATATCTGCCCATTCATGGTCCGAGTCATCCTTGTCTGGATGGCCCAAAGATGAATGGGTATTACCCGGGTCTACCTACCATGTCATGAAAGATAAGTATTTGCATGTACCTATGTCTGTGAAGTACAGAATGTAGAAGACCAAATATGTAGGGTTGTCCTCACAACCATATTGGTACCAGAGATATGTAGAGTACATAATGTGTACTGCTGTCTGTGCCAAGGGCCAGCAACCAGAGAAGGGATGGATGGTGTGTTCGTGGAATTTGGGGGGGGGGGTGTGACGGGTAATGTAATAATTCGCCAAGGGGAGACTGGGTCGGATGTACAATAGGTGAACTGGAGGTGTACAAGGGAGCAGTGGGTGAATCAGAAAGGATACCAAAGAACAGACATTCACATCCCCAATACACCCTTACAGGCCATACTGCAGAATACAATCCCACAAACATATGAACATTAAAATGTGTGATACACATGTACAGAAATGTTACCAGCTCACACCCACATAATGGTCTGGCCTGAACTGAGCCATCCAATCCCAACATACCTGGATACATAATTGAATACCCATCATCCCCGCCTCAGCACCTCCCCCCTTGCTGAACGTCCACCAAAACCACCCATACTCGGGCTGCTAGCATGGCGCAGCCATATCTGAACATAGTGCCCCCTACCCACATCTAGTAGGCAGTCTCACCCTATGCAGTCTCAGGCTTGCAATCTAGGCATCCCATGCATGCATAACCCTCCCTCATTTTCATACAACCAGAACAACGGGGTTCATCATCCACAATTTTTGGACATCCCTCATGGGATAAGTGTCTGTTCTCAAGTATAGAGTGTGTGGCATAACACGATGTCCACCCCTGTTGACATCCGGGCACAAGTTAGATTAGCAGTACTTATCCACAACCCTGCTCAGCCTCCACCCTATCCTGCAGAACCTACAACCCAGGATTAAATACCCGACCATGATGCACATCTCCCACGTGCATTATCGGGAATATATACCTTTCACATGTTCACAAGAAGCTTCCCGATAGCCATCTTCCAAATAGTACATGTCCACAAATTGTATACCCTGTCCAGGTTCCTTGTAATGATGCACACAACCCCTGTATACAAATGGTACAGGGCCCTCCCGGATGCGGTTGTTCACATATATGACCATGTAAAACTCCAGATATGTAGTCATATATCTATAAATGTGCATACTTATATTTGCATAGCTACACATCACAAGTATGTGTCCTATTCAAAAATATGTATACTTGCAAATGTATACATATGCCTCTCAGAAACATGAACATTAATGTGTACTATACATATGTACTATGCCAGTAGTGTGGAATGCCTGTAGTAAAGTAATATATCCTAACTACCATCCATACAGAATGTATCATGGGTGGTTTAGTGGTAAAACCAGTGACTAAGGTATTTCTCTTCCCGGGTCCAAGCCATGCAGGGGCTGCTAATTTTATATGATGCTCAGAATAATGGCAGTCAGATATAGGGTGATTAAGGTACTTTCAAGCAGATGTATAGGGTGATTAAGGCACTTTCAAGCAAACATAAGCAGGTATGCATGACAGTAAGTGGCAGTCATTCAACAGTATGGGAAATGTAAATAAGCATGTAGGTGTATATGCATGTGTATGTACAGACAGATATATATATATATATATATATATATATATATATATATATATATATATATATCAATCCATGAAGAATGAACATGATCACAATAAAGCAGTTACAACAAATGTGAAAGGAAACAGCAGCAGAACCCCCCCTATAAAGCTGGCCAGAGTTGAACAAACTCCTGCGTCTCCAACCACAGGTAGAATGCTAACAATGGAACTAACTTTGTCCACGTGCTAAGTCTGACTTTCAAACAGATACAAAACAGTCCCAGTCACCATTCAGATAAGCCAAAAACTGAAAGACTAATTGAATACCCTGACCATTACATGACCGTATGTCCCAGGGCTATAAGCTTGGGACGTCTGAATATACTTGGAGTGAGTTAACATACGGTACATGTCTTGAGCAGTAGGGAGTGGCACATGTGTAGTGGTGTGGTTTATTTCCAACCAGAAAATGGGTGACTGCTGTGTTAGTGATGTTTTGCTGTATTTGTTCTGGTAACTATGAACCATGGGTATGCATGCAAATGAAGCAGCACAGCAATAGTGTAGTGGTTAGAGCATCCACCTATTGAGCAGACGTTGCCGGTTCGACTGCAGCATACACCACTTATGACGCGTAATCTGTATACGAGCATATCCTGCTAATTTTATGTTGTATAACGATATAATACCATTGAAATGTGAATTGGGATAGCGTATCACAGTAAGAATGCAGAAGGTATTTCCGTGACAGGAAATGGCAGTTAAACAAAAAAACGCTGCTGAAAAGTGTTGTACTCACCCTTTGTCCAACGGCCCTTGTTCTGCCCAGCAACACAATAAACCTCCTTGGCCAGGCTCGACTCCAGGACCCTACACATCACAATCAATGTGATTTACCACTACTACCTAACTCTGATGTTATCACAAACATAGCAGACAGCACAGTCATTCAACAGAATGATCAAAGTAATTAATTGGGTCTATATTAGAACACCGAACATTCAAAATGTCGAGTGTTCTAATATCAATCCCTACCAATCGAAAATACCAAACTTCAAATGTTCAGGACAGCAACTTTTTTCCTAGGGAAAAAAATTGCTGTTCCAAAACACATACACACAACACAAGCACACCAAAAACACAGCAATACACACACACACAAACACACACAGACCTACCTAAAATCTTACACCTAACCCTACACTAAACTATACACACATCACTAACTATCCCCTTACCTTAACCCAAACCCTAACCCTAAGGTCCGTCACTATCACACACTCGTCTCACCCGCGACCTAACCCTAACTCACCTAACTCGCCCTAACCCTCATGTCCACACAATCGCACACATACCTAACCAGCGCCCTAACCCTAACTTACCTAACCCGCACTAACCCTCATGTTTACACAATCGCACACATACCTAACCCGCACTCAGTCGCACACTTACCTGAACCCAACCCATAACTTTCCAACAGAGCGCTGAAAATACAGAAGCAACAGAAATGGACAGCCAAATTTGGTTTTCTGCTTCTTCGATATTTTCAGCATTCACTGAAAATGGGTTGATATTAGAACACTCGACATTTTAACTGTTCGGTGTTCTAATATAGACCCAAATAATCATGTAGATGTATATGCATGCATACATACAGATATATATATATATATATATATATATATATATATATATATATATATATATATATACACAGAACAAACATGGGCACAAGAAAGCATTCAGTAGCGGAACACCTGTATTATCTAGTGCTTGACATATCAAGCTGGCCAGAGGTAAGAAAACCCCTTGCTTCTCTAACCATAGGTAGGATGCTACCAGTGGAACTAACTTTGTCCACTTGCTAAGTCTGACTTGCAAACAGGTACAGGGCAATTACAAGTCCCCAGTTGGGCAAGCCTAAAACCAGATGACCATTATGAACACTATCATATGAATGTATATGCCAGGACTATAGGCTTGGGAAGTCTGAATATACATGGAGTGAGTCAACATGCAGGACGGGTCCAAAACAGAAGGGAATAGCACATGTGTAGTGGTGTGGATTTCCTAACTGAAGAATGGATGCCTGCTGTGTTAGTGAAGTGTTGAGGCGTGTGTTCAGATAACTATAAACCATGGGTATACATATAAATGAAGCAGCATACCAATAGTGTAGTGGTTGGAGCATCCGCCTAACGAACAGGCATTCACGGTTCAAGTTCGACTAGTAGCACATATCATTTTCCATGTGGAATGAATGTCGCTCTGCTGCAAAACTGACATAATAACATGTAAAAATGAACTTCAGTATCGCATGGGATTTTTAACCAGATCCTGTCAATCAAAGTGGAATTGTCATAATGAATAAGGCACAAGTAAGCACAAATAAGCGGCAGTAAACATATATAACAAACAGTAAGAATATGCGAGTGAGTTTGCGTGGGTGTAAGAAGCGCCCAGAATATTAAATGTATATGAGTATGTACAGATGTAATATACATATATATATATATAGATATATATATATATATATATATATATATATATATATATATTCACACACACACACACACACACACACACACACACATATATATTCACACACACACACACACACACACACACACACACACACACACACACACATATATATATATATATATATATATATATATAAAATACACACACACACACACACATATATATATATATATATATATATATATATATATATATGTATATATATATATATATATATGTATATATATTTATATATGATGAATGAACTTCGTAACAATAAAGCATAGACAAGGGATGAGAAGGGAATCAACAGCAACTATAGTATCATAGAGTGCTGTCAGCGTATGTCATATCATGCTGGCCAGGAGTGAGCAAAGCACTGCTACTCACACCACAGGCAGGATATTACCAGTGGGAGTAACATAGTTGAATTGCTAAGTCTACTTTACACACAGACAGAGGGTAGTCCCTACTGGGACTACCCAAAAATTATATAGAGCATTTAGGCTTCCGACCATTACACAAGCAAGGGCAGGTATGTTCAAAGACTAAATGATGGGAGAGCCTGAGAATACACAAGGTGGAACAACATATGTGTAGGACCCCTAATGCTCTGGAGAGGGCAATGTTTGGAGGTGTGTCATGGCTGTGATAACAAGTGGATAATGGAAATTAGGCATGTAAGTTGAACATGGGTGGGGTGGAGGAACTATGAGTATGACATTATCGATCTAGGCGTGCCAGGGTTGGATGGCTTGTTTCTAATTGGACTGCCCCATGGAGGTCAGCGAGTTCGTAATAGGTATATATGCATACACACATGCAGACATCAATATGTAGAAGTACATTCTTTGTAACACATGCATTCCATTTGTAGACATAAATTATAGGAATCTGCACATACAAACATCGACAGTAGATGGAATAATAGGCTGTACAGAAGAGGGATGGGACAAAACTGCTAAAATGCAGAGGTATGTACAGTGTCCAAAGTCAGTGCTGTGCTGACGATATTCAAATGTGATGGCTTTCCCACACATGGAATCATTCCTGTGATCTGCCCGCTACGGCAACGCCAAGTACTAAACTAAACCGGTCTAATTGTAAAAGAATTACGCTGAACACATACATAATTAGGCTCTCATGTGTAACGTGTGGGATACCACATAGTCATACATATTAATGAATTGTAGTGTCATGTTAACAGGAGTAAGGATGTAATGAAGTATAGAGTCTAATCTTGCCATAAACACGTGCGTGTTCCACATGGGGCAACCCAATAATTGGGAATAGTATTCCGTTGGTCGCTCACATCACCAATGTTTGTGGACTAAACATATGGGAGTTCTGAGGATACGTGAAGTGAGTAAACCGATGGGATGGCTCTATAGGAGTAGGGAGTGGCAAGTGTGTAGTGGTTTTGATACACCACGAATCCGACAGGAGAATGGATGACAGCAGTGTTAGGGAGGCATTACGGGGTCTGTTTGGGGAAGCAGGAGCCATGGGAATATGGGTATATATACATATGGAGCAGCACAGCAATAGTGCACTCGTTAGAGCAACCCCCTAATGAACAGACATTCTCATACCGAATCACACTGTATCACATTCCAGTTACCATCGGTAATCCGTGCATGAAAATATTGCGACATCTGTCCGCTATATAACCTGCTAAATATCGATGACAAGAAAACTGGAGTGAAGTCTCAGTGTCATAATGAGAAAGGCACTAGTATGCAGGTGAAGCATATATAAACACCATTACGCATGTGTAAGTGCGTATCCGCAGGGTATGTATTGGTTTACAGAAACACACACACACACACACACACATATATATATATATATATATATATATATATATATATATATATATATATATATATATATATATATATATATATATATATATATATATATATATATATATATATATATATATATATATATATATATATATATATATATATATATATATATATATATATATATATATATATATATATATATATATATATATATATATATATATATATATATATATATATATATATATATATATATATATATGTGTGTGTACATATATACATACATAAATATACATCTATATATGTGTGTGTACAGATATACAGCTATGATAGGAAACAACGCACAGGAATGACATATGTTCACAGGCTATGCCAATGAAAGTGAGGAGCCCAGGCAAGAAACATGAAACATGCAGCATACCCCTCCACAGCTGGACACAGGAAACATACACGCAATCAATGTAAAGTGTCCACTGCTCCCCAGACCACAGGCAGGATACAACCAGGGGGTACACAGTGCACCCGTGGATTATAATCATGGAACACAGACTCGAGCGTCCCTTGCGGGACACCTCAAAAATTGCCCAAACCAAAAGAAGGTGATAGACCGGCCATTTTTGTCCGCGGTGTAAACAGTCTCAGAATACACGGGTGGATAACACTGATGACCCATGGGCCAAGACAATTGTATGAAATGGGTCCCGTGAAGTGGAGAGTGGGCAGCGTGTAGTGGTGTGTCCAGAACAGACCAGGTCCCAGAGTAAGGATGGGTGCTGTTGAGGAGGCGAGGGTGGGGGAACTATGGGTAGCTACTTATGGGTCTAGGTGTGCAGGTGTTGGCTGATGTTGGCCAATATGGACAGTCCAAGGGATGCAAGTGAATGTGTTCATTGGGCAGAGACATCGTCCAACAAGCAGCCACACCCACTGTGAGACCCACTAAAGCAAAGTGTAATCTATATGGCAAGGAACAGAATAACCAGATGTAGACGTATATATGTAGAGGTATATGTGTGTATATCTACCCATAGCGACATGGAGATATGCCTCTCCTTCACCGTAGTACAAATGTATACATACAGAGAAAGAATACAGATATATACCCACATATAAATATATACATATGCAGACAACCATAGACCCATATGTTGTTAGATTTTATATATATATATATATATATATATATATATATATGTGTGTGTGTATATATATATATATATATATATGTATATATATATATATATATATATATATATATATATATATATATATATATATATAAACATATATATATATATATATATATATATCTATATATATATATATATATATATATATATATATAAATATATATACAGAAAAATATAAATATACATGTATGCAGATATATCTGTATATATTAATGTAAATAGAGATATATATGTTACAGTAAATATACACATGTATATAGCTAGGATATGATATAGAAGTTACGAGTAACATATGTTCACAGGCCGTGCATATGGTGGTGGGAGGTCCAATAAACAAACATGTATCACGTAGCATTATCCCCCACCCCCCTTGCTAGGCCGGTGAGACATACAGACACACAGTAAACTTAAACACACCACTGCTTCCAAAACCACCAGCAGGATACAGGATACTACCAGTGGGAGAAACCTGCAAGGTCTAATCTTGAAACATAGACATTGATGTCCCTTGTGGGACACCAAAAATTAATGATTGGAGCCAGTCCCGGTAATGACTTATCAAACCAGGCTGTAGATGTACATGGACCAGTAGGTTGTGCAAGCCTGATAACCCATGTGTAGACACAATGTATGACATGTGTCCCGACATGGGGAGAGTGGGCAGTGTGTAGTGGTGTGTTTATACCCCACCTGCACCCATAATAAGAATGAGTGCTGTAGAGGAGTGGCAGGTGGTGGAACTATGAATATACGATTATGGGCCTAGGCATGCAGGTGTTGGCTGGCAGAGCCGTATTAGGAACACCCCAGGGATGTAAGTAATATTCCAATATGGGCATAGCTAATGCCCATACCTCCCAACCTCAAAGAGTACATCCACTGGATAATCCGTAAACCATTGAGTGAACACATAGGGACCATACCATTGAACTGTCTTCGATTACCAGGGACGTCCCTGATTTCGACTCAGATTCTAACTCTGTCCCACCTAAACCCTCCTAGAACTAGGATATTAGGAGGAAAGGTGGTGGATTACACGTAAAGAATAACAACAACAATTAAGAGTCATAAATAGCATGTACCTCAGACAATGTGTATGAATACATATGCTGTGAGTCTGTCAATGTGTCAGGTTAATAGCACCAATAATTGAAATGTGTCCCTGATGTTGTTATGCAGTGTCCCTGATTCAGTCTTCATTTTTCTCCAATCGTATGAGAAGTCTGATAGGGACAGAAAGCACATTTTCTGCTGACTACCTTAGAAAGATGACAGAATAATAGGTATGCAGTACCATGACTCGGCTGATGGATGTGGGTCCCAAAACCCAATTACTCGTCTGTATTGAAGAGTCTCAGTTCCCATGTATCAGCCAGATGGATGCAGATTGTAAGAGGAACATACAAATAATATGAATAAAACACTGGATAGGCCACTGGTTCCGTACAGTTGAATGGCATGCCATCGCCTAATGGGCAGCCATTCCTGATATTGTAGGCATATAATCCGATGTAATAGACATCTCAAGGTAATATTGTGGTCCTCACTCCCACCCAGGGGTGTGAGTGTCAGATGCAAGCACCAATGTCAGTGCATTTTCAAGTGCGAGAGCGAGCGGGTGTAAGCCAATTTGGCCACCAGTATGCAAGTATTACACTGGTTAAGCAATGTAGAGGCTGAGTGTAGGAAGCTGTAACCAGAGGTTAGCAAACACCATGCAAACCCATGCACACCCACTCAAAACTGCTTTAATGTGCCTTAATCCTCCTGTATCCAATGGCCTTGTTCTGCCCTGCAACAAAATAAACTGCCTTTGCATAGCTCGGAACCAGGACCCTGCACACACAGCTAATGTGATTTACCAATACGCCATGGCAGATATACAGACATTGGACATTACTACAAACATATCATACAGCACAGTCATTTAACAGTATAGGAATGTGTCCCATCATGTACATGTATGCGTGAGTGTTTATGTCCAGCATATAGGTACAGAGATATATAGAGATATATCAGGAACATACCATGTGGCATCAAAGCATTACAAATGAATGAAAAGGGAAACACCAGCGATGCCTGTATTGTGTAGTGGTGTTGTCCTATGTAATATCAAGACTCCCTCAGACAGACATGTGTCATTCATACACGCAAACAGTTGTACATTGGCTGTATACATCACTCTGTGCATGTAATGTACATTAACACAACAGTACCTGTCCAATCATTATGTGAGAACAATACTCTTGCAAGGTGCTGTGTGCAACATCATCATCATGATAAAGGTAAATGGGGTAACCATAGGGGGACCGGTAGAGTTGTGTGTACAATGGGGTCATCCACATCACGTGTACCTGGACCATTTAGGAGTGATGTGCATACCAGGATCGTGCCCGAGGGACACAGGTGAGGATAACAGGAGTATGTTGTGATGCATATTACAAGGGTTACATGTGTCCAGTGGGCACATGTGTGAAATGGACAGCTATGTATGGGGCAAATGTTGTCCTAGGAACTGATTGGCCTTATGTTTCTGTAGGGTGAGAGTGGGATGTGGAAGAAGGAAAGTAGGTATGCCCGTGGAAGATAGGTAGGGTAGGATCACAGACAAGACAGCATACAGGGTTGGTATATGACACATGTGGGGGGATACACCTCAGACGGCGATGGGTGTTCAGCATTCTCAAGCCCAAAGGAACAGTGGGGCAGAGGTCCCCAGCCATGGGCAGCCACCACTGCACCAAAACAGCTGCAAAGGAGGCAGTGCTGGGGTTGCCCAGGAGGGGCAGCCTCACCCTGTAAATGTGACACTCTGCCCTTGAGCTTGTGTATCTGGCTTTAGAACCCCTTATTGAGCCCCCAATGCATCACGTTTGGGACAGCAGACATGTTCCTGTCTTGTCATGCTCCCAGGGGGGTCATGTTGCATCCTCAGTGGTGGTACCACCAGAAGGTGGTGCAGAGCCAACAGAGGTTGAGGTCCAAGGCTGGGCCCCAGATGTGCTGGTGCCCAGTGCCATGGTCAGCTGATGTGGGGCAGTAGGTTGTGTCAGGACCTCCAAACCTATACAGCTTATGGTGTTGCAGTTTAAACACAGATATGGCTTAGTAATAGACAACATCATTCAGGATTACTTACAACAGTATGCATAGATATGACCATCAACCCAACACAACAGATGGTATACATTTGCAGAGGGAGCACAACACATGCATGTATACTGCATGACATCTGTACAATGTGTAGAAGACGTGTGACTGCAGGTATGAACAGTGGCCCATTATTGGCTTGTCACTGGGAACCTCAGACAGTGTCTGTCATACCACTGTTTCATATGACATATGTCTGGTCAGGGATGCAATGGCAGTAACACATCCCTATCACCATGTACTGACTGCAATTCTCACACTATGCTCCTGCTGTGCACAGATGTGTGTTCAGTGTGTAACACAGGAAACAAATGGTTCCACACACTGACCAGTCCACAGATGGCCCTACAGATGGGGGTCCCTCATGAACAGAGCACTGTCATGTCTGTTTTAAAACATGCAGAATAGCCATTACCACACACATGTTAAACAGGCAGTAGTCTCAATGCAGCATAGCTACACTTACATGCTGTGCACAGATGTGTGTTCAGTGTGTAACACAGGAAACAAATGGTTCCACACACTGACCAGTCCACCAGTCCACAAATGGCGCTACTGATGGGGGTCCCTCATGAACAGAGCACTGTCATGTCTATTTTAAAACATGCAGAATAGCCATTACCACACACATGTAAAACAGGCAGTAGTTTCAATGCAGCATAGCTACACTTACATGCTGTAGTCATGTCTGGCACATCACCCTCCTGTCTTTAGGCTATTTTCCACTGTGTATGATGTTTGAGGAACATCCAGATATCATCTGTGATGCCGTTTCAAAACACCACATCCAGGTACCACTCACAGCGACTGTCATGGCCAAACACCAATATGATGTTCCTAGATAATGTACTGTGTTTATCATGCGAATGGCTATGGGAACATCATCACAGCTGTTCCACATGCAATCAGCTAGAGGAGGGCTGCAATAGGTGCAGAGGCCATCACCTGATCATGTCCATCACTTACAATACACATGCTGCTGCTGAGCAGGTGTACACCTCCACATCCACCGGAGAGTGTGTGGGAGGGACAAAGTACATCAGAGAAGGGCTTGGAGACTAAAACCTAAGCATCATCTGTCACGGACCTACCAGTACAGGGGTCAAACTCCTGACTGACTAGTCATTACTATTACATGCACATGCAGTTACTATATGTGCCACAAAGCCATGTTGCTGTGCTGTAAGAACATATATGTGTGTTGGTGAGAGACATCTGCAACAGAGATATAGTAGAATACATTAGGTGTAGCACACATGGCTGTCCACGTGAACAGATGCCATTGTCACCACAACCACACTCTCTAATGGGCTCACATTAATACTCTTTGCCAGGGCCACAAATACACTCCCTAACTACTTACTTTGTCACAATGCAGTAATGCACAGGACTACATGCACCACAGGGGATATCTGGAGGTTCTATGGGCTAGGGCATGTGAACGTGTTTGATATCTGTTGGTATGCCAATGAGAGTTATACTGGGAGTGACTGTGGTTTGGAGCATCATAACCCACACGCAGACACAAGGTGCCATTACTGACATGCATGTATGCATTGCTTCATGGGTGTGTAGTGGTTGGCTGTGCAAGATGGCTGTACAAGGCTGGGTGAGGGGTAATCCTTGGCATTGCACCACTTGGCAATGGTGTGCAGTGTGGTACAGGGGTGTTGTGTCTGCAGTGTCCCACACAGATGGGTACTGCATCAACTGTCCTGACATCCTGGTTACCATTGTGTATGGCCATAGCTTTGCAATGCATGCCATGTCTGTGTTTGATAGTCCTTAACATGGACATTGCCAGGGATGTGCATGTCCCACAATACTGTAGAGTGACATGTACAGGTGTACCTGGTTTGGCAGGCACATGTTGTGTACACAGACTGTTATCTTCCGATATGCCAATACTGGCCTGGAGTGGCGAAACCTGTTTATAGTCAGCAGGTCGACCCTGCACCTGCATTGATAGCATGATACAGGTATTCCCTGATGTCAGTGGCATTGGTCCATACAGGGCACATGTGTATGGCATTGTATGGCCTCTGTGGATCACATTTGATGGCACCGCATATGTTGCAGGCATCCAGTGGGGAACATGGTGAAGGCACATTGTCCACAATTATGTGCCTATTTTACCGCTGTACAGGGTGCCATGTCCTCTGCAGCCCACTGCAATCACAGCATGGTTACTATCTGTCATAAATGTGCATGGTACTAGTAACATAGCAGGATATCTTAGGCAATTGTGTTTGTGTATGACACATGGGTTCAGGACATATGCCAGGTACTAGTAGGGTTGAATACTTTGTTCACCAGGCCTTTTGCCAGATGTAGGGGTATGGCTTGCCATCACAGTACCATGGCTGGCTGACATCTGTACTCCTCGTGAGGTGGCCATTGTGTCATAAAATGCACACCATATAGGAAAACTTCAAAATCCGCTCCCCAACATGTCCATTGGTTAGACACTCACAGGCACCTCCACACAGGCTCTGACAGCCAAACACACACACCTGCCATCTACTGGATTCAAACCCCTACCTACCTAGTGTATCACACTGCAGCAATATGCATTTACGGCACATGCTACAGCACTCCTAGAGGTGTATTCCAAGGTGGGTGACATCAGCAGGATTGACAAAGGTGGTCATGTGATTTGTACATAGAGTGCATACTCTAAAATGCATTGTACTTGTCTCACACAGACAGACACACACACACACACAGTTGGTCTCTATTGGGATAGATCCCCTACCTAACTAGTTTATCACACTACAGCAATACGCAGTTATAGCACGTGCTATGGAGGATACCAGGTTACAGTAGTACTAGAGGTGTATTTCTAGGTGGGTGAAATCAGCAGGATTGCCAAAGATGAGTATATGAACTGTACGGAGGGAGAGTAGTCTAAAAGCATTGTTCTGTCCGACACACACACACACACACACACACACACACACACACACACACACACACACACACACACACACACAGTTGGTAAGTCTGGGATTAGAACACTGACCTAACTACTTTATCACAGTATAGCATTATGCAGTTACAGAACATGCTACTGAGATCACTAATTCACAGCAGTCCCAGAGGTATATTTCTAGGTGGGTGACAGCATCAGCCTTGCCAAAGCTGTGTTTAGGAGTTGTACAGAGTGTGAGTAGTCTAAAAGCATTGTTCTGTCCTCAGGCAGACAGAGACACAGACACACAGTTGGCAAGTCTGGGATTAGAATACCAACCTACCTACTTTATCACACTACAACATTACGCAGTTACAGAATGCGCTACCGAGATTACTAATTCACAGCAGTCCCAGAGGTGTATTTCTAGGTGGGTGACATAATCAGCCTTGCCAAAGTTGGGTATAGGAATTGTACGGAGTGTGAGTAGTCTAAAGGCATTGTTCTGTCCTCAGACAGATGGAGACACGCACACACACATAGCTGGCAAGTCTGGAATTAGAACACTGACCTAAATATTTTATCACACTACAGCATTACACAGTTACAGAATGCACTACTGAGATTATTGGGTCACAACAATCCCAGAGGTGTATTTCTAGGTGGGTGACATCATCAGCCTTGCCAAAGTTGGGTATAGGAATTGTATGGAGTGTGAGTAGTCTAAAAGCATTGTTTTGTCCTCAGACAGATGGACACACACACACACACGCACACACGCACACACACACACACACACACACACACACACACACACACACACACACACACACACACACAAAGTTGGCAAGTCTGGGATTAAAACACCGACCTAACTACTTTATCACACTACAGCAATACGCAGTTACAGAATGCTCTAACAAGATTACTGGCTCACAGCAGTCCCAGAGGTGTATTTCTAGGTGGGTGACGTAATCAGCCTTGCCAAAGTTTGGTATAGGAATTGTACGGAGTGTGAATAGTCTATAAGAATTGTTTTGTCCTCAGGCAGATGGAGACACACACACACAGTTGACAAGTCTGGGATTAGAACACCGACCTAACTACATTATCACACTGCAGCATTACATAGTTACAAAACGTGCTACTGCGATTACTGGGTCACAACACTCCCGGAGGTGTATTTCTGGGTGGGTGACATCATCAGCCTTGCCAAAGTTGAATATAGGAATTGTACGGAGTGTGAGTAGTCTAAAAGCATTATTCTGTCCTCAGGCAGATGGAGACACACACGCCAGTGGTGGGATCAGACACCCCTGCCTATCTACAGATCACTATTACATTTAGTGCATAGTTACGAGTCGCACCACAGAGACTACACATTTCAAGGTTGTCATTATGACCTTCTAGGAATGTGGACATCAACAGGGATGCTGGCAGTTAAGATGCACATACCTGTGAACCTGTGTGTTTAAAGTAGGAATCCATCCTGAACTGGAGTATGCCCATCTGTGGAATGGACAACTACTATCACTATACAGGGTTACAATGGCCATGCCCATACACATAGAGGCACATAACCGACACAAGGTGTCAGTGGGCATGCTCACACACTTTGTAGCACAGGGCTGTTTGGAATGCACTATGTCTGCAACTACACAAGGTTATACTGGGCATGCTCATACACTTAGTAGCACAGGGCAGTTTGGGATGCACTTTGACTCTAAACACGGAAGGCCACAGTGGCCATGCTATTACAGTTAGACATACAGAACACATTGTAATGGACTCCGGTGTTAGTAGTTATCATTGTTAGCATGAACGCTGCACTACATATATCTGACACTGATCATCTACACAATGTCTGCTGCTGTCCGTCAACTTAGATATACCATTCTATACCGAGCACAATACTATCACTCACAGTGATGTCATGCTAGGAGTGGCAACTGCTTCACCAACACAATGAGCCAATGTCCTGCTGTAATTACGAGGTTGTCCAGTGTTTGTCATTCTTGGATGACATGACTGAAAGAAGACAGTCCTTTGTCACAGATCACATGCATCCATGATTCAAGGGAGTGGGGATAATACCTAGGTTGCATTCACCCATATAGTGCCATTCCAAGGCAAATGTCCTAAACACAGGATAACACCCTGACACCTAGAGGACAGCTGCATTGTATGCTTATGCTAACCAGTGCTAGATGTGTAGTGTTTGTAATCACAGCTGCTCACTGTAGATCCAACAATGGGGAATACTGACATCTATGCAGTGAGGAACACCTGGCTGAAGGCTCTGTAGTGCACAATAGCACTACCACCATATACCTCAAAACCAGACATGTGGGCCATAACACAGGTACAGACCGCTCCAGGTGATGGTGTCCCCACATACATAAAGGCCACTCACATGTACTGACCAGTAATCCCACAAAAGGCATCACAGATGAGTAAGGGGCAGGTCACAGTGTCAAAAGCTGCATTCTAGGATGTAACCCTCAGACAACACCGTGCCCTCAGACCACCAACACACATCCATACATGTGGTATGACATATAATAGTACAACACCATGTGACCTTTGACTGGCGGACTGTACCTAGCTCTACATCAACTGTGCAGAGTACCCATGTACTGACACAGTTGCATCATGTGTTATGCAATGCAATGATACCACTGTTTTAACCAGGTCAGCTGTACACATACCAGGGCCCCTCGGTTATTTACAGCATTAACAGATGACTGTTGCTGTACACCAGTAAACACCCTCATGTTTGGATATTACATACATGTACCTGCCCTGGATATGTACATGCCACACACATACAACAAATATGTCAATAGTATAGCTGTTGTTGTCCTTTGTGCAGACAGGTGGCTACAGCCATTACACACATGCACATGGAAGGTAGGTCTATGGCTGCTGAATGCTAACAGTACATAAGGTGTGATATCAATGTTGACAGAGGTAACATTCCCTCTGCACTGTTCACCCATGACATCTATCATATCATACAACATTCCATGTGTCATGTATGTCATTACTCATGTTCACCAAATGCAATGCCTACAAACATGCCCAAATGACAGGAATGTAGGACCTACACACATGTACATGTAGTGGTGTACGTTCAGATACCATGCATGTGCAGTTGCTGATGTTTGCAGGTGACTTGTGTCTTAGTACATCATGCAGTTGCAATGCAGCCTCAGCATTGCCAACTGTATATGGTGATATCATGAAAGTACGGTAAGCTATACTTCAGGTATGGACAGATGTGTGGACATAACTAAGTGGTAGGGCATCTTTGCAGATGGATGTTTCCTGAGGACAGCTCACAGGTGTGTCACAACCATTAACACAATAACCTGTGTAACTTCTAAGCTATGGTTTTGTTAATTGAAGGGGAACACACACAACTTAGACAGCGGTCAGAGTGACACCAAAGGTAAATCACTTGACACCTGTAACAGTTAAGACCTCCTATGTGCATATATTGTGCATATATCAGCACAGTTGCCAAAGGAAGCGTCGGTACACTTTGTAGCACGTGCAATACTGCTGTAAGTCTGTCATGAGTATCATGAGATAGGCAGGTGTTTGTTTCACAGTACTGGCACGTGTGGTTGTGTGCGTCTCCATATATATCACGTATGGTGGGGAATACATCTCAAGTTGTTACTCACTCTCCTGTACACTGTTGTAGACATCTGTACAGACTGCAATGTAGAAAGCAGGACATAAGCAGGGGTGTGTATCTCACACAAGTCAGGTATCTGTATGTGCGTGACATAGGTGTATTCAATTGTGAATGCCACAATTCCTGTGGAAGGACAATGCTGTGATTCCCGTATTCAAAGCACTTCTAATGATACACACGGATCTGAGGGATCCTCTCCTCAGACCCATAGTATTGGGAAGAGGCTGGATTATGGAGAATATTTCTATATGGCTAGAAACAATATTGAGACCATATGTAGAAAGGATAGATGAGATATTACAGGATACTGGCCAGTTTCTGACATCACTGGGTGAATTTGATGAAGCAGGAATGAGTGGGGGTTACGTCATGGTGACAATGGACTTACAAAATCTGTTTACTGTTATAAGTAATGAGTATGGTATTAAAGCAGTATGCTCATTATTGAGACTTATAGGAGTGGATAGTAGTAAATTGAGACTGATAACTCAAATGCTTACCTTGGTGTTGGAATGTAACATATTCATTTGTTTAAATGAGGTGTGTGTGTGTGTGTGTGTGTGTGTGTGTGTGTGTGTGTGTGTGTGTGTGTGTGTGTGTATGTATGTATGTATGTATGGATGGATAGATGGATGGCTGTCTGATCCCTGGAGTGAGGATGTATGTTACCATAGTGAACTGATAGGACCCCTCCCCCAATCCAGGTAATGCAATCTAGTATCCCTGTTGATGTCCTTGATCTTAGGCTATTCTGACTACCTGTACATGTGTAATCACTGCAGCGCGTCATGTAAGTTCACAGTACTGTAATGATGATTTGCACATAGGCAGGGGTCCTCACTTCAAAATTAGCAACTGTGTGTGTGTGTGTGTGTGTGTGTGTGTGTGTGTGTGTGTGTGTGTGTGTGTGTGTGTGTGTGTGTGTGTGTGTGTGTGTTACTGTGTCGGTGAATCCGTGAGAGTGTGTGTGTTACTGTGTATCTGTATACATGTGTGTGAATACCTGAGTTTGTGGGTGTATTTGTGTGTTCGCATCCTGTCATGGAAACGTGTATTACTGCTTCCCAATGAGGCAACATGCTTTCCACTGGCCTCTAACCTTGTCATCAGCTAGACCGCTGTCTTACCTCCCCACTCCATGTAACTGTATCTGTAATGTCACCCATTATGGATGTCATGTCTCTAGCCACAGTAGCTTAATACACAGCTATCATGCTCTTGGATCAGTAGATCATTAGACGTGTTTGTAATGTGGGACTTTCTAACTGTGATGTGGAAGCTACAAAGTATGTTGGTATTTTCATACATACCTGTGAGTAGTCCACATTTACGTATGGGACACTAACTGCAAACACTGGCATCCACCGGCACATGCAACTAGACCTGAAGGAGGAAGGAAGAACATCAAGACCAACATGCAGTTACTGTTGTTACACATGACACATACTGTTAACAGTACAAAATGCATTCTAAACCTGTACTACATGGTATGTCTGCTGCCTGTCAACAGTACACAACAATTGTAATCTACAAATATCTTCCTAGTCTGTTCACCCTGTGCATCAGACCATATGAGCATGTCCCTGCACCGATGGTGTGGATGACAGGGATGCGGCACAGGCATCATCATATGCACAGGGTGATAATGTTTGCCAGAGGCCTAGGCTGCACCATTGGATGACATCATGTGTGTGGGTTATGGCCTTTGATCTCATTGGGCGTCTGTGGATGTTATGCATGTGTGTGTTGTGGTGACCAACATATGTTTCTGGTGTGTGCGTGTATGTATGCACACAGTTCTTCAAACAAACGAATAAAACTTTTTAAAAACAAAACGGAAACCATAAAAGCCGGCAGCAGTCAAAAGTACTCAATAAACCAAACTGTTTATTGTAAGCGCTTTCGGCTAGGAAATACCCAGCCTTCATCAGACAAAACAGTTATCAAAAGACAAACAGGTTCTTTTATACTAGATTAGACAATCTTAATTAATTGACAAGTTAAAACCTTAAAGCAACAGGTTCACTTATCCACTAAACAAGAAAAATCATTAGAATGCTAGCAAACGATCCACGTAATGCCTCATCTAAATAGAAACATTAATAAGCTTAAAAGTGTGGTAAATAAATAGCATTACTATAATACCATCTATTAATAAATAAACTAAATAATTCTACACAATAATATATATAATAACTTCCTACTATTAAGGCAAACATAACTACTAACATAAACAGGAATGACCATTAATAATAGTAAAGTGTAAAATATATATATATGGGTTCCTATGAATACGTCGACAGCCGAAACATCGACACTTACCTCATCGACACCACAGCATCGACCGTTCAGAACATCGACAATCCAGGTAAGCGATTTTCCCCCTTACAGGACCCATGGTAGCACTTAGGACCCATGGTAGCGACTGTTGAGAATTTGCGTTGTCCATAGCATCGTACTAGCGAAACAAGTGCTACCATGGGTCCTGTAAGGGGGAAAATCGTTTACCTGGATTGTCGATGTTCTGAACGGTCAATGCTGTGGTGTCGATGAGGTAAGTGTCGATGTTTCAGCTGTCGACGTATTCATAGGAACCCATATAAATATATATATATATATATATATATATATATATATATATATATATATATAAAACTTGTACTAATATATTAGTCATCTTCTAAGTGACAATAATTTCAACATACATTTAATAGATATATTGTTATTCAGGCCTGGAAAGGTTTGGGCATTTGTTCTTATTTGCCACTTTAACTCATCCAACTCCAGTTGTAATTGCCATGGACCCCCTCTAATCCCTGGTGTCCTACATTGCAAAATAACAAATTTAAAATTGTGACTAGGGTAGTCCATGGCATGCTTGGTGAGTGCATTATTGGGATCTTTTTTAATATGTTTGTCTTTTGATAACTGTTTTGTCTGATGAAGGCCGGGTATTTCCTAGCCGAAAGTGCTTACAATAAACAGTTTGGTTTATTGAGTACTTTTGACTGCTGCCAGCTTTTATGGTTTCCGTTTTGTTTTGTTTATGCACACAGTTCTGGCATGTGTCTGGCCTACACAGAGGTAGTATTGACAGCTGCAGACTGTACAGGTCAGAATTTACAGTTCACGGTGTCCAGCCATGGCCACATGACCTGCACCTGCCAGGGGTTGCACGGGCACTACCAGGCAGCGGTGCAGATTGGGTAGTGTCTGATGATACATGTCCACTGGAACCATGTCCCTGTTGGGACCATCCAGGGCCAGATGCATGTGGCCTGCTGTGTCCTGGTGTGGACAGCACAGCACCAGCTGCACTGCTGCTGCTAATGCCACTATGGGAGCGGGCATGTGAGGTAGCACGCTCACGTAGACCTGCAACAGGTGATGGAGCTGGCCTACATCCATGTGCCTGACACCTCACTCCTACCAGATGTTCCAGCACAGACATCTCACGCTGGCAGATTGACATGCCATGGTCAAGGACTACAACCATGTCACCTAATCGTCTATCCAAAACCTCAACAAGATGTTGGTGAGCATTTGCCATTGCCTGGATGTTGTTTAAAGAATGGACAGTAGCCCTTTGAAGCCACTGACCTTCTCTGTTGTGTCATTCAGCACATGCCTGTGTCTCAATTACATCCTGAAACATGCATCTGGTGACACCAGCTACTGTGTTCTGTCTTGCAGGGGCATGTTGGCCAGAGGTCCTCCTATGAGCAGCACTGGCCACATGCCTGTGTGGGGCATCACCAGTCAGTTGGCTGACACCATGGTGTGCAGGCACACCTTCCATAGCCTCCACACTTTCCTGTTCCAAGCTACCAAATGCCAACTGTCCTTCCTCTGTGGGCACTAGTGATGGGATATGTGTTGGCATGAGATCTGTGTGCAGGGATGAGAGGGATATAGGTGAAATGGCAAACAACAGCACAGATTAAGCCCCTGACAAACCTGTCTGTGCTTCAATCATACATTCATAGTCACTGCTAGAGTTTGTGGGGACACTAACATCAGATGGATCGCAGGAGGGGAGCGCACCTACATTAACACCTGTGAGGGGCAGACAAGAACTGTACATTACAATCTATACAATAGACATACACACACAGACACACACAGATACACGCTATGGCACCCAACATGCATGTGATATGACAGAAGGCATGCAACATGCATGTGATACGGCAGATGGCATGCAGCTCAAACAATAATAGTGGTAGTTATCATACATCCCTGGGTTGCACACAACAGCATGCATGTGTCATAGCAGAAGGCATGCACATTACACAATTATAGTAGTAGTTAGCATACATCCCTGTGTTACACCATGTAAATCAGCACAGGTTAACAGCACACCTGTCTGTGTGGCATATGACCTTGACAATCACATGTAGTATGACATGTGATCTGCTGACGTGTGCAATGACATGCATACATGTTTAACATAATGGTATCCTGTCAAATATACAGTGGAGTAATGGTGTCCTAATGCAGGGGTGTGCTATACTAACATGGATCTTCCACTGACACAGTGTTGTCTGTCCGCCCTACAGATATACTGCACATTTAGCTGATGTGCATTGCCATTGCAGTGAATCATGTGACTTCTCTATTGCTATACAGTGTGAGTTACACACACAGTTTATAACCATGACTGTGTTCAGATACAATACATTTATACTGTGGAATGTGACCCACATCACTGAGGTGTATACACACTAAACCATAATTTGGAATGTGTGACACAGGTAACTGAAGGGTATACGGATGACACCCCTGCACATCTGCAACCATATTGCTGCTGCCTGGCAACTATGGCCAGTCATGGCAAACTCGTTGGTACAGCATGTCCCACATGACATCTGTGTACCACACACACACACACACACACACACACACACACACACACACACACACACACACACACACACACACACACACACAAGGAGCAAGGATGACAGTGATATCTGACATCAGCAAGGGGAATGTACTGTATCTGTAGCCTGATGTGGTTGTTTGTGTATGTATGTGGATACTGTACAGGTGGCTGCTGTCATGTCGTGACACACTCAAGATGTTCAACACATCTTATGTGGTGGATTGATGTCACGCCTACACAAGATGTGCAAAGGCCTGTAGGATGTCTAGTGTTTCACATCTGCAATATAACCATTACACAATGGCCATAGTTGGATCATGTGGAGCAAATGTACAACAGGGTGTACACACATGCACATCACTTCTACTGTGTGTGTTGCTTCATGTCTCTGGCCATCCTCCATGGCCATGTGTGAACATGTGTTGGTCAAATGGTTGTGATGGGTGTCTATTTCACATGTCTCTGTTGTCCCATATGACATACATCCATAGATGTCATATGCTCTACTGACGACAGGGTTATGCAGACAAAGGGTGGTATGTTTGGGATGTGGGATATGTTTTTCAGGATAGTTAGGCAGTGTTGCAGCCAGCCCACTAAATGTCATGGACATATCAGATAGCACATAACATTGTGTGACATTCATAGCAGGGGTATAATCCACACCGATGAATCTTGTGGGCTGGCCATACTCCAGCTCACTGTGTAATACTGTTTTTATTCCCCACATGTGTAGTTCTGATCTGTAGTACATGTCCCTACTGTGAACAACACCTCACCATTGTATGCACAGCTGTCCACACATCTGGCAATGACAGTTTGTGAGGTTTCATGCCGGTGTTTCACATAGTTTGCAATTATTGCACATAGGTAGCCATTGTGATGCATTGCAGGTCGGATCTGTATATTGTGACAGGAACATACATTTTGTGTACATGTGGTAAATGGCCACATGGCAGATAGATCTATGCTTAACATGCCATATAAATAATAACAGTCTCACTTGCAATGGGCTGCTGTCACAGTGGAACATCAGAGGTACCTAAATAGGAGTGACACAGTAGTAAGATCATTATCCATGCCTGTATGATAGCTACAGGGTGCAATGGGCATGTTAACACATACGCCAGTACAATAGACTATACTATGGATTATGCACATGTGTGCAAACACAGAGTAGCATACTATAGTATGCGGCATGTGTGTATATACGCCTTGCTTAGGATGTTACATTACATATTGTACAGTGGCACATATAACTATATGAAATATAGTTGTTATATGTGCAGTAGTGACTTACCAGGCAACTCCAGGCTCGGTAGTTGAGAGACACCCACATCCATGATATCAGCTAAGGCTTGTGGATATTGTCCCTGGCAATTGCATTCACACGCTGTTTTGCCCACCTAATTAGGTCTGTACAGTGTCTGTGCACCTGCTGATATGTGCGGTTGTGGCCACCCACATCATTAACCCTCCTGTGAAGTTCCTATCACAGGGCATTCTGCTGCTAGGCATCCTGTGGCACATGGCTGAACAGTACATGATGATTATCAAGTAGGTATGGGATGAGGACCTCATCCTCCAAGCAGGTATAAGGTGGCAGCCTTGCACGCGACATACCTGGAAGACATAATGATGGAGACAGGTCATAGTAACTCACAGAGATGTACAGAGGTACAGCTGAACATACATATGTATCACATTTATTACAATTAAATAGTTGTCTTTGCAAATCTACATGACACTGGCATCACTGACATGTTTGTGTCACACACATTTGACACCCAGTGGCGATTGGATATTATCACCATATATGTGTGTGTCATCTGATGACATTGCTCATACTCCATGTGGATGCTGTATTGATGTGAGCATGTCTGTTTGCCTGTACTGGTGTTCTTACCTATCAGCACATGCCTGGATGTGTTCACATTAATGCAGTCGACCTTGATGCTGTGTATATGTCACATATAAAGACTTACACTGCCTCACGGCCGTGACCCTGCAGACTTGCTCACAGAAGGTTTTACATGTATGTGTTTTGCCATATATATCTACGTGGCACTGTACAACAGTTCAACATCCTGCCATGTATCACCTGTTTTGCACATGTGATACACATGGGACACTGGCTAGCCTGATGGTATTTGCAGGGTTGGATATCAACTATAGCATGTATGGTCAAAGTCAATTAGTAGGCTATAAGCCCTGGGCCATGTATGAGCCTAGGATGAAGGGTTACCTAGCTGTAGCTGACAGGCGGGTTTCTGGGGCCAGGTCAAGCAGTGCCACATAACTGATCGACAGGGTTAATGAAACATTTACCATGTGGTCATCACACCATGTCTGAAAGAGGGGCAATGTGCAGCATTGCTGGACAGGAATGCATAGCATGGCAGGAGTACATAAATTGTATGGGACAAGGATCTGTCCAGCATGTGGTGATCCTTGTACTAGGAAGGTGAATGCCCATGAAGTATGCGTTTGAGATCAGGATGTGTAAGTGTAGTATGTCCAACATGGCTTTATTTAGGGTAGGCATCATGCTACATAGTGGAGATGGGGATTGGGAAGGCTGGTGTAGACCATCTGAACATGGTCAATACCCCTTAAAGGAAATATGTGATCTGATATGGGTCACTTGAGTGTTGAGTATGGCAGAACAATTATCTCTATATTCATGGATGGCACCTTGTCATGATTAGGCTTGCCACTTATGACTACCTGACAGGTGTGGTGACATAACTATCACAGGAAAGACAACTGTCCGGCTGCATCCCTTACACACAGTGTCCATTATGCTGACTGCTGCCTAGGTGGTAGTTCATGGGTACAGGGTTATTAACATAGGGGTGGCAATGCAATATGTAGCTGTCAGATTGTGGCCATGTGTCACACACTTCACCCACAAAGCACCTTCTCTATGTTGACCGCAACACTCATTGAGTCAGCTATTGCTCCTAGGTCATAGTCATTCACATACTTCAATAGGCAGATGCCTTCTGTGTTAGTCTGTGTGGTATAGACTACAATGAGGGGAGTACAATGCATTAACCCTGTATTACTGTAGCTGGCACTGGTGTGATGTGCATGTATAATTCAGACACCTTCTGAAGTGTTGGTTCTGCCAGCAGTCCAGTTACAAAAATCTCCTGTGGCATAGGAATGTACATCTAGCATACTGAGTGTAGCTGGAACACAGTATGGGTGATGATGTCCTATGACCTGGCAAGGTTATGATATGCTGTTTGAAATCAACCTTACTAACCTCTACATCTGTATTGCTGACATCAAATAAGTTGATCAAGGTTCATGGCCTTTCAGACCAGACTCAGCAGGGTAGTAGTGCAGTAATTCCCATTATCAGTGGTGTATCCCCCTTTGTGGGCTGTGATAACTGTTGATGTGCACCATTCAGTGTGTACACAGCCCTGACATGAAGCTATGATTTTACATGATGTTTATATGGAGAGCAAATTGTTTTGACATATGTATATGATACAACCTGGGATGTGAACAGGTCCCATTCAGCCTGAGTGCAGCTTGTACCTACATAGTTGTGGTTACAGGAGCTCTCTGTAGTGTACATGGATATATGAATGTGTACCTGTTGGGGGGGACAGTGTACTTATGTTATCCAAGACTCTATCTGGATGAACAGGTGCTATTTCCATAGGTGCAGTGCTTCTCATGCCATAATGCTGTGAAGCACAGCAGGTCTTGTTGTTGCCATTATGTTTCATGACACAGCTATGGAATCCTCTGTGGTTGGCCTCATAATATGTGGATGATTAGTTTCACAGTAGCTTTGTGTGGCATTATATGGTGTATCTGCATCTTACAGAGGCTGACCATGGGTCATCTTCCACTCAAGTGTGTTGACTCTTTCAACAGTTACTATCTTCTGTGGTACAGTTTAAGGCAGGGTACCACCGGTTTGCCTTCATGTTTGTGTTTGGTTGAATCCTGTTCTTGATTCAATGGCACAATCACTGCACATATGTGAGTGCTTAAAGTGCATTTGTGTAGGACTCAGCATTTGCACATGCATTGTACATCTGCATGGGTGCCATGACAGTCACCACTTCACTCTTAAGGAGCATAAAATTGGCTTTGAAGACTGACCATGTGTGGCAAATTGTTAGCCCTGTCTGTGTGACTACGGTGATCCAGGTCATTGCTGTTGCTGACATCCAATATGCATTGAGCACAGGTGTTGGTACAGGATGAGTCTTCCCAGTTCATAATGGGATAGCTGAGTGGCCATGATTATGGGTTCCTGTCTCAAAACTGGTATTCCCCATTACAGCACAATGACAGTTAGGAATTCTGAGGCATGGTGGATGATCTGTCAAAAGGTGCATTTTGGATTAAACTTTGCCACAAAAGTAGCTGCACAGCATAATGCATCTTAGGTTGTGCAACTGCAACTAGCGTGGGGGTGTACATATCCCTAAGGAAGTCGGTCACACCTGTGGGCCATGTGTTCCAATAAAGGGTGATGGTCATGAGGTGAGGTATGTGTTATAACATGGTCATGCAGGGGTGCTCTCCAGAGCATTGAACCATAACTATCACTGCACAGATATGTTCCCCATGTTTCAGATTGCCGTACGTGTGTCCATATTGAGTACTTGATTTGTGTCATTCAGTATCAAGACCCACAGTTTTTTTCTTGGCTGTCCCTGTTGCACCAGTGGACTTTCACTTGAACTTGGCATGATGAGGGCACTATAGGGGAAGCACAGGCCATTGACAGTATCCAGATTCTCAGGGGTGACAGGTGCAGGCCCTGTCTGGCAAAGCATCATGGTCTGTCAACCATGTTATCCCAGGCAGAGAGATGCTGGATACTCTTTGAATTACACCAGTACATTGTGGAATACAATCCTTGTCCCTGTACTGCTGCATCATTCTAGCCAATGGCAGAATGCTACCCAGGACTTGGGACATACCTGCATGGGCTACAAGACCTGATGGTTCCTACATGTGTTTCCATGCAGTCAAGGCTACTGCATCACAGGTCCTGCACAACAACAAAGAATATGCCAGAAACGTGTATAGTTCAAAAGGTGGTCTGAGTGTATGGGTATGTGGCTAATCATGGCAGACAGGTAGTTGACAGTATGTTTGCCCTCATATAGCTTGGTCTGTAACATAGTGCTGGAGTTTGCATTCACAAATGCGTACTGTTGGCCATGTTTCTGGCCATGTGTTTTGAGGAGTGACACAATTATGCAAACTATGTCATACAGTCTTTGTATCCTGCTGTCTGTCTTTTCCAACTTGGGAGGCCTCTTGCTTGGCCAAACACTTAGAGGCCTCTGTGGATGTGTGTGAATTCTGGTGGCATGTTTGTGTGTCTGTTCTGTGTTCTGGTAAGGGTATGTGTTGGTTGTGGTGATGGGATGCATGTGTTAACCTACACCTCATGACTATCTAGTCCAGTCATGGGTGTAGAATGGACTGCCTCCATCCTCACCCCTGTATCTGCATCCCAGACAATGTGTGGGGTGTTGTGTTAGGTGGATTTGGCAGTGAACATGGCTTAGAGATTGCATTCTCTCAGGATGGCCACATACACAAAGCTAACATTAGAAAACACAAGTAGCTGACTAGTGTACATGCCTGCATGAGCATTCAGTACTACAAGTACCATGTACTGTATTTAGAGTTTACTTACTGCTTATGCAGATGTTTTAGACAGTGATGCTCAAAAGTACATATTTGTGTTATGGACATGGCAACACTAGCTATTACAGGAACATGGTAGCTACCTTTAGTAGCAGTCCCCCTCTGAGGGCCACATCACATCCTGATAGTTGAGTACAGATGATGCACATGTCAAAAAGGCTGTATCCTTTTCTGGGTATATGCTCACATACCCACCAGAACCATGAGCTCTGTTGGCCACAGACACCCACTCCCCACACAGAGTCAAATATCAATAGACTCTGCTGCCAATATCGACATGATCGGGATACGATCAGATAGTGCAAGCCATCACCTATGAAGTAGCTATTACACATGGGGAGCAGTTTCCTACATCTTATACTTCTACAGCAGATGTCAGACTAGAGTTAAAGATGATATGCACCCTGCTTCATTACCAGTACTGTCCTCATATTTCCAAGCAGTTGTTAGTCTGCCAATGAGATGTTAGGCTACACAAACCTAAATGTTCAATCAGTGTGTGCCTACTGTCAGTATCCACTCTATGTAGGTGTGCACATAGCCATTTGGCACAGCCCTGTAACAAGGGTCAGTACACATTTGTAGAACATGTATACATGCACAGCTGTCATTGCTTGAAAACAACACTAGAGTGGTGGATATTAGGCAATGTGGACCTTTATGCAAGGCTCAAAAGACAAACCCACCAGCGTATATAGCACAAGTAACCATAAACTGATGGTAATTCTACTCAACACCAGAAGTCTGGAACTCACATTGCATGCACTCAAGGCACTCCTCTGTATGGAGAACACCGATATCTGTGCAGTAACAAGAACCTGGTTTAAGGCTCCAGAGAGCACCACAGCACTGCCAGGCTATAACTCAGACCACATCTTTCGGCCACAGAATCCAGACTGAAACACAAATGGCGGGGGTGTATCCATATTCATCAAGGATACTCCCACCTCCAGGTTAGTGGTACAGCATGATGCATCACAGATCATCCAAATGCAACTAACAATGGCCAAAACTGCATTCCAAATTGTAGCTTACGACAGATCACCCACCATGACCCAGGACCCACAACCTGCATTTCCGGAGACACTGGGACATATTAAGGTCCTACCAAACACCCTAATACTGGGTAATTTAAAGTACCCAAACATTATCTGGGAGAACTACTCAAGTACTAACTCCCTTGCCCAGCGCTTCCACCAAGGTATACACTCAAACATCCTGGATCAACTGGTCAACACCCCCACCAGAGGTAACAACATATTGGACCTGGTCATCACCAACATGGGAAACCAGTGTTCCACACCTGACGTCAACTACTCACTGATTAGATCAGGCCATGGACTAATCACTCTGGATATTCACATTCTGCCCACAACCCCAAACAAGGAAACCAATGTGAAATACTTTTCCAAAGCAAACTTCACATTCCTTAAGACCGAGGTTAAAAGGTTCACAGCCCCCACGACAATGGACAATGCTGACCAGGATGCTGAAACCTATACAAAGGCACTCTATGATCATCTGCAGAAATGCATGGATCATGCAAACCAAGACTCACTCCTCCAAGAAAAGGAAACCAGTCTGGTGGACCCCGCCATAAACAGGCTCTACAATAGAAGGACGAAACTAGTACAGATAAGAGTAAAATCCCTAGAAGGAAAGACATCCCTGATCAGTATCAGCAAGACACTATGGTCCCTCATAAATTCTTCCAAGGCTAGCTTTGAAAGAGATAATTCCAAGGACTCTAAAGATAACCACAAAGCATTCTTTAGTTATGTCAAGAACCTAAGTGGAAATCTCAGATCTGCTTTGAGTTGGTGCAGACTGGCAGACAATACACTGAACTGACTGATATTGCCAACATTTCGGCAGACAGGTGCAATGCAAACTTTACAACCCTGTCACCCCCGAAAGGGCCCATAACCATAACAGAAGAATGTACGACCCCAGCAATCACCGACACACAGGTTAAAACAGCCCTAGCCAAAGCCAAGAACACAGCCTCAATGGGACCAGATGGTGTCCCAGGCTGTGTCTTACAAGAGCTTCAAAATGAACTAACCCCTCACATAAACACACTGTTCAAACACAGCCTCTCTACAGGCTATGTACCCACAGAGTGGTACACAGCAACAGTTATCACACTCCACAAAGGTGGCGCCACAACGGACCCCGGGAACTACTGCCCTATAAGCCTGACTAGCTTGGTCTACAAGGCTATGGAGCACCTCCAAACCTTTTACCCCACCCAGTTTGGCTTTGTTAAGGGCAGATCATACCGCCTAAACCTGGTGGACTTCTTTGAGACAGTTACCGAGGCATTAGATGAGGGTAAGGAGGTCCACACAGCCTACCTTGACCTCACAAAGGCTTTCAACACCTTTCTCCATTCTGGTATTATAGACATACCCATCAACCTGAACATTAACTCCTACGTCACAAAATGGTTTGCAAATTGGCTCATGGACAGAACACACACAGTGAGAGTTGCAGACACTAGTTCCGACTGTAAACCAGTTACAAGTGGCGTCCCCCAGGGCTCAGTCCTGGGACCCCTCATGTTCGGTATATACTTCTCTGAGGTACAGGCAAGCACAGGAGGACTTTGGCTGAAAAAGTTTGCAGACGACTACAAACTAGGGGCCATAACTGATTCCCCAGCTGATACAGACACCCTCCAGAAGGGTCTCACTGAGACGGATACCTGGTGTCAATATCATGGCCTCAAGCTGAATGCCAAAAAGTGCATAGTCATCCCCTTTGGAAAAAACTAATTACCTGTGGACTACCACATAGGTGGTAGACCCCTACATACAGAAAAAATTAATAAGGGATCTGAGAACCCAAGTAGATAGCAATTTCTCCTTTGATAACCATATTGACAAGGTGGTTAGAATATCATTTACGTGGTCCCTAATCTCAAAAGAGTTCGCATCCAGAACAAAGGAGGTCATTGTGCCTCTCTACTCATCAATTATTAGACCCATTAATGAATACCACACCCCATTTGGGATGTACCTTACAAGACACCTGCAACAGCTTGAAAGACAACAAAAGTACCTCACCAAGAGGATTACTGACCTCAAACAGATGACCTATGCAGCCCAACTAAAGAAACCCCAGCTGCATTCGGTTACATACTGCATACTCAGAGGTGATCTCTGCTTGACATACAAGGCCCATGTCCAAACCAGCATTGATGGATATGCTCCACCTAAATGAAAACCCCTGAGAGCCACATGCTCTAGGGATATAAACCTAATGACAACAATAACTAGGACATGCTGGAGGGATAGATTCCTGATCCGGAGACTCCCCATGCTTTGGAACATGATTCCAATGTACATCAGGCAGGGCCCCTCATTAGCACTCTTCAAGAGAAACCTTGACGGGTGCATGGGAGACAGATATGTACCCCGGGGATCACTTCAGTGGCTTTGCCGGATAGAGGCACAGGGAACTAATGGCTCTGTTGTTGAGAAGCACAGGGAACTAACCTAAGGGGGTGGCAGAAGCCAACACACTCTAGCTAGGCTTATAAATGCCCTTGGGCAGACAGCCTATTACCTACCTATGAACCTATTACATGTCTTATGTGCATGGATAGTTAACTAGATCTTCCATTTTACTTTGCTATCATGCTGATAAACTGTCGGATGACTACAAGTCATATGTATCCTGTTATTGTGTATTGTAAAAGCCTATAGACATAACTAATGTTTGCCTAACATAACAATAATGCTGTGTAAAATGTAATAAATATCTGCCTACAATACTGTACATTACACAGTTATTGGCACAATATCCCACAATGCAAATCATAATTGCACAGTAGGCCCACCTTCGACATGTTATTCTCAGTAATACACCCATACATATGCCTACTGTTACAATATATCAACATATACAATCCCTTGTTATAGCACATACTTGTTGGACCAACCCTGCCACTGATAGTGGCTGGAGAGGAATTGTTGGGTTCAAAGCCCTTATATAGCATCCCTTGTGGTGTATGAGGAGTTTGCCTTCTGACCTACAGCAGTACACACATAAATACTACAAGCATTACTATTCTCAACAATACATCACTACAAGATAACTGTTTCCACTATATGCATTGCGTACACTTTAATTATTATAGAACAGGAACTACATACACAGACATACTGAGTGTTCTACATACCTTATTAGTAACTCGAGGTGTTGTTGACTGTTATTTCACTCTTTTCAGTTTGTGTTTCAGTCTTCTTTGTAATGTTCTGCTGGTATTTACAGATGGTTTGAATGTGTGACAAGCCATCCTTTTATAGTTAGAGATCAGTAACATGCTATCCTGACCAGCAATTGGTGTTCCAAAGTAGTTAATTACATGCACATCAGCTGTGCAGCTACTCCATTGCCATACCATGGCAACAGCGGTGTATAATTGAGTACTCCACTTGGTTGTTGTCCCTTTGCCTTACTTGTGAGGAAGACAGCCTGGATGTGTTGATTGTACAGCTGTTATATTTCTGAACATTGCTACTTATGCAGGGTTTGTTTGTACCTGATACTTCTGCAGATGTTTTAGTGTGGCAAGGATATTTGAGCAGCTCAAGGATGTATGGCTATGCATATAATGTTAAGTGGTTTACAGTGTGCTCACCAGACATCTTTGGTTTGGTGTAAATGTGTATTATACTGTGCTGATAATCAGAAATTGGTAACACTTCCTGGTGTACATACTACCCGTTGAAACAGGATTAGTGCAAACAAACCCTGTAACATCAGCAGCTATTCCACTGTATAACAGCAACTATTTCACATAGGGCCATGTTAGTGTGTCTCTGACAAGGTATGTTAAGGCTTCTGCAGATGTCGTACAGTGAGCGAATGATTTGTGATGTTATTACAGTTTGTATTGTAATTGGTTTGAGTGTGGGGGAGATGTTGGTGGGTGTACATAGCAGATGCAGGTGTGTAGAAACTGCATTTATACATATTCGATATGTGTGTGAGGGTTCCTTCCCTATTTGAAAACCTATCCTTTAGTGGACTAATACTATGTTAATTGCAGGCTGATTCATTAAGGCACTGTTAAATGGTTCCTGTATAGCATGCAGGTGACGTTAGTCCTTGAATCCTTTCGGAAATACATCAGAATGCAAAAAAGTGTTGCTACATGAAAGTTGTCTGTGTATTTCTTTCATAGGTACTTGCAGTTATTGGAATTGTGTTGGTGACTGACCTCTTTGGCTCATGTCCATAGCACATATTTGTAATAGTGTATTAGCATATACTCTCCATATACTTTGTTCATATAGTTTGGTCGTGGCTGAATGTGTGATTGCTATGGTCCATGTTATACTCATATATGAACACTTCAACCACTGTATACGCAATACCTACAGAATCCTGAACGCACACAATCCCGACGCCCACAGTACCAGGCCCAGACTCCCAAACCCCACATTACCGAACACTCACACTCGCGACAGTCAAACTCACAAAAGTAACACAAACACAGAACACACACACGCACACACAGACACACTGCTACCCACCACATCCACACAAACCATACTACACTACGTATAAGCAGGGGGGCAAGCCTTCCTACACCCCCATGTGGGTGGCTGTGCCCCACACACACCCCCACTTTAATATTCTACCTTTGAGATCGCACAGGCTCACAAGGCAAACCCACACCCACACATTACAGACCCCCCATAAACAAACAACACAATCAGAACACACACTTACACACTCTAAAGCCCTCAGAAACACACTTACACACAGTAACCTACCTGAACCGGAACACCAGAAGCACTAACTTAAAGTTCCTTAACATCGAGATTTTAAAACTCGTGCTTCTGGTGTTTCAGTACTATGGTCTTTCTGTCTTTAAGCCTCAGGATTATGCGCATCGGTATGTCAAGCATTCGGTAATTGGCAGGTATCCCGTTTATATGTACCTCCATGGTTATGTAGATTTTGTTAACCTATCTATATATCTACATATATATGTATATCCCTATATATTGACATATATCTCGCTGTCTCCCTCTTTCTCTCTCTATACATGTTGATTTATATATATATATATATATATATATATATATATATATATATATATATATATATATATATATATATATATATATATATATATATATATATATATATATATATATATATATATATATATATATATATATATATATATATATATATATATATATATATATATATATATATATATAGCGTACACCTTTCATTGGGTACATGGCAGTTTGTCCTATTTCCACACAATCCTCCCTTTTGTGTTTTAACCTGTCTGAATACACAACTGCCATTGGTACATCTCAGGTAGCTTAGTGGTAGGTTACTGTGAAGATTGTGTACATGGTTGCGTGTTCTAATCCTGCCAGTGGTCATTTTACTTCTCAGTGCAGGCACTGGTAGTGCAAAGGTGATTAACGCATATTTCAGCAGTTGTGAGTGGCTTTGCCCATGATCTGCGCGATGTTCAGCAAAGGTTAAACCTGTGTGGAGCTTATCAGTGTAGTCTTGTTTAAGCACCACTTACCGGTGCTTACTGGCGCAATAACCCACTAACAACTGCTAAAAAGTGCTTTAACATCCCTTATTCGGGACCTCAAAATTACATAACAACCCTTGCAGGGCTTGAAACTGGGACCATGAACACCACAGTAACTGGCTTTACCACTGAGGCATCTGAGATATGTACAACTTTTATGTTGTTTAGTATATACAGTGTAGTACAGCCGTTCCTCACTACTTCAAACAAATGCATAAGTCAGTTGGTGTACATATGTATGATACCTGTTAATGTTCATATGTTTTTTGAAGTCAGTGTTGCAATGTGACCTGACAGGGTGTATTGTGGATGAGAATGGTTCTTGTTTTGTGTCCTTTTTACATTGTCCCCATACTCCATGTGTACCCCTCGAGTTCATGTATTGAACATCTGACACAGGTCCTCCTTGATGCATATTCCATTAGCCAGCGGTCCTCCCCCACACCAATCTCCACATACACAGCAACCATTGCTTCTATGGGGAATTAGGTTAATATTAATAGTTATAATACCAGAGCTGCATATGCTTTGCGTACACTTCTATCCATTTGGAATGCTTCTGTGTCACAAAGTGTGTTCATAGATGTTTATATATACATATATATATATATATATATATATATATATATATATATATATATATATATATATATATATGGCTATAGATGTTACTGTATATATATATATATATATATATATATATATATATATATATATATATATATATATATATATATATATATTTCTATGTGCACACATCAGTTACATGCATATATATATATATATATATATATATATATATATATATATATATATAGATAGATATATTTAGTATTAATTTGTAACACTTATATACATATGTAGATTTGTATATGTTGATTCACACATTACAGTACATTACAATGTACTGTACATATGTTCACAAAGTGACTGTCCCATTTGTGGTCAGTACTTTGAAATGCCTGTAGTATAAGGTGTAGTCTAACGACCACTAAACAGATATACAGATTAGATGGCTTAGTGGTAGGTCCCATGACTATGGTGTGCATGGTCCAGGGTTCAACACCTGCAATGTATTAGACATGTTTTACTACAGAATAAGGCTATTTTAAGCAGTTTTAAGCAGGTTTAAAGGTGTTTGTGTGACATTATACCAGCAGTTGTACACAGTTAAACAAATTTTACATTCTACAACCTTTGCACGTAAATATGGCCACTTCTACTAACTACTCAGGATATATACATTTTAGTGACATATCACCTCACTATGTGCTTACATAACACACATTGTCTGTTAACTGTACTCTGCAGCACAATTATTCTGAGGAATACTACCTATATATGCAAGCTGTGGTTAAGGTATACTATGTAACATGTAAAACATCTCTGACTTTATTGGGATTTAAACCACGAATATACAGATATTATGCAAATGCTGTAGCCATTACACTATTGATATTAACGTTCCTTCGGCCTATTTCCTATGTCCATGAATCCTATGTGTAAGCTTTGCTACAAAAGAGGCGGAGCCACCCACACCCAGTGAGCTTCACGAAATACCGACATGACACATGAATTGAGAGACTATACATTAAAATCCTAACTACATTTGGCATAGCCCCTTACTGACACACTTCACGGGAAACCTTGATGATTACCGGGCAACAGTATATACACCCTTGGGATCATGTGTCCCAGAAACATACAGCCAGGGTGTGGGGAGCCACTCCAGTTTTATAGCTGCAAGACCTGTTCGGAAAATTGAATGCTGTTGGGTTTTCATGTTAACAGGCCCTTTTGAGATCACTATGTGCCCCTATCACCCTACACCACCCCAGTCTTCAACAGCTTCCAGCAACTCTGCCTGGAATCACTTCATTGGCTATGCTTGACAGAGGCTCAGTTACTTCATCAGTGGTGCAGATAAAGCCACTACACTGTAGCTATGCTTCTAAATGCCCTTGGGCAGATAGCCTACTACCTATCTGTGAACCTCTACAGTGCAGGCCATCTCCAACATCATTTGTGATTATACAGAGTTTTCTGATCACAATATACAGTGTAAAATCACCATGTAGTCAGACAACAGTTAAGTACAGCAAGAGCATGCAGACTACTGATAATTAATCACTCCAAAAGCCTATCTTGGAAGCTAGTAGACTTGCATAGGTTTCAGGCTTTGTATTGCTTACCAGTAGGTTACCTACAGGAAAGATGGACACAAGCACAGATGGGAAACATGCCTGCAACAATGCCATACCAACTTGCATGTGTCAGCCTAAGTCTTTGGAATGCTGGGCAAGGCTATTGGCACCACCATGGTGCCATTTTTAGGCAGGTCTCAGAAGTGAATCTCACCTCCATGAACTGCACAGTAGCGGAATCAATGAGGACTAGGCTACTCAACACCAGGGGTAGTACTCACAACATGCACGTACTCACAGCACCCCTCAGTATGGACAACATCAACATCTGTTCTGTGACTGGGACCTGTATAAAGTTCTTGTGAGCACACCGGCACTACCAGACTACAACCCATAACACACATTTCAGCCACTGAACATGGACTGGTACAGACATGGAGGGGGAGTATCCAGATTCATCTGGGATACCTACACCTCCAAGTTAGTGGGGCAGCATGATACCTCTGTGATCATCCATGTGCAGCTAACATCAGCTACGACTGCAATGCAAACTATAGGCTGCTACAGATAACCCTTCATGACCCAGGAGCACCACTACAACTATCTGGAGACAGTGGTAAACATGACAGTCCTACCTGACACCCTGTTATTGGTCAATGTCAGCTACCCTACCCTTAACTGGATAACCTACTCAAGTATTCACTTCCAGACCCAGCACTTCCTGGGATTTATCACCTCATATGGCCTTTATCAGTTGGTAGATGGTCTAACGAGAGGTGAGAACATACTGGAAGTTGTAATCACCGACATGTGCAACAGGTGCACTACAGCGGAGGTAAACCAGTCACTATTTAGATCTGACCATGAACTATTCACTGATGATTTCCACTCCCAACCATCTCTCCCGCCCAAGTAACACACACTGAATACCTTTCCTACAGCTAAATTCACAGTACTAATGACAGAGTTGGAAGGGTTCACAGCCCCCATGCTCAGGGATGACACTGTTCAAGATGCAGACAGAATTACAAATGCACTCTATAAGCACCTACAAAGATGTATGGGTCGTGCCATCAATGGTAACCCAGGGCTTGCTACTCCTACACAAGGACACCAGTCTGCTGGACCCCTGCAATATACAGGCTATACAACAGAAGTAGGACAGTAGTCCAGAACAGCAGCAAATCCCAAGACATGCAGACATCCGTGACCAGTATTAGTAAGACATTTATGTTACTCATGAAATCATCCAAGGCTGACATCCACAGGTAAATAGGCATGGATTCAGAAGATGACCACAAAGGCTTCTTTGGCTATGTCAAGGATCTAAGCAGTAACACACAGATTTGCACTGTGCTGGTGCAATATTGCACTGAATATAGTGACCCTACTGATATCACCAACACACTTGATGATACATTCGGTGCAAGCTTCACACTATACAGGCCCGACAAAAATACCCAAAACATACAGTATCCCAGACATCAGACATACAGGTGGTAATGGCCCTTTCAAATGGCATGGCAGAGCATCAGTGGAGGCAGATAGTGTCCCAGACTGCATCCTGCAGACCCTACAAGACAAAGTGACCCCCCGCCTAATATAGCAATTCAACATCAGCCTCTACACAGGCTACATGCCCAATCAATGGCTCATGTCAACAGCTATTCCACTCCACCAAGGTGGTGACACAACTGACCATGGCAACTACCACCCCATAAGCTTGAGTAGCCTGATCTGCATGGCTATGGAGCGCATCCTCATGACACTCATTAACATATGTACCACAGAAAAAAATTCCCTGCACGAAAGCAGATGCACGGCTAGAAAAACCAGTATCAAACACTAAACCAAGAAAAGCCAGCAAACAACGACCAGATGCAAAAAATATTGTATTGTATATTAACAATACATAAATACAAACAGCAAACAGACCGGTTTCTGCTGGAAACCAAATACACAGCCTTCTTCAGTGTATATAAAACAATTCAATCAGAGCTGTCTATAAAGTACAAAGTCAGATGTCATTGGTGGAAATTTATAAATATTCATTTAGTCCAGGGGGGAACAACCCACCAAGCTTAATAATCCATTTCTTTTCCTTCCCATTTAATACTGTATGCCACCCTGTTTTGTTGGAGCGATCCCCAAAAACCATATCAATAATAGTAAACATAAATCTAGCTGTTGGATGTGCCATGTGATGTTTATATAGAGCATTATTAATTCTCTTCTGCTTAATGTTACTGATATGTTCAGAGATACGTAGTCTCATTGGCCGAGATGTTTGCCCAACATAAAAAGCTCCGCAGCTACAAGTAGCCAGATAGATGATCCAATCGCTGCTGCAATTGGCAAAAAAGCGGAGATCAAAAACTTGGGGGCAATTCCTACTTGAAAATTCCTTGGCTTTATTGAGATACTGACAATTGGTACAATGTCCGCATGGAAAACATCCACGTAAAATGTCACCAGAAAGGGTCGTCTGGACATGACCAGTGTATCTAGTGTCACTGTGTTTATAGTGATTAAAATATGTATTCAGATTTTTACCCTTCCTATAAGAAAAAAGACATCGAGTTGGTATGAAATTGGAAAGGTCATCATCACACTGTAATATGTTCCAATGCTTGTGGATACTCTGAATAAGGCAATTGGAATTCCTAGAAAAAGTGGTAGTAAATCTGAGTGGTTGAGGTGATGTATTGGAATGTTCTCTATATTTAAGTAGATCCGATCTGTCCATGCAATTGACCTGGTGTTTGGCGGTGGCAATATCCCCCACCTTGTATCCCCATTGTTTGAATCTTTTAGTCAAGTCAACTTGATTGTTGCAAAATGTAGCATCTTCTGAACATATGCGTTTCGCCCTGATGAATTGGGCCTTAGGAATATTGCGTGCTACGTGTGGAGGGTGGAAACTGGAAGCATGCAAAATGGAATTGTACTGTGGGAATTTTCTGAACATATCCGTCCCTAATGTATCATCTGACAGTCTATGGATTAAGACATCAAGATATGTAATGCTGTTCAGATCATGTTGTTCAGTGAAGACCAATCCCCATTCATTATTGTTTAAGTATGAAACAAATTCCATAAGACCAGTTTCTGTACCCTTCCAGACAAGCCATATGTCATCCAAGTAACGTCTCCATATATCAATATCAGATAGAAATATATTTCTTGAAGGCTCATAGATAATATGTAATTCAACATAAGCCATGAAGAGATCAGCATAAATAGGGGCAAAAGATGCCCCCATAGCAGTCCCTTTGGTTTGCCAAAAGCAAAGATCTTTGTAATAGAAGACGTTACTTGTAAGAACATGCTCAGCCAGGCCAACAAGGAAGGAGTTGAAATCCAAACTATATAAGTTGGACATTTCGAGCCAATAAGCTAAAGCTTCCAAGCCAGCCTGGTGTGGGATGTTTGTATATAATGCACTAACATCAAGTGTACATAAATACCAGTCAGATTCAAGTTGCATGTCTGAAATAATCTGTAAAAAATGAGTTGTGTCCTGTAAACGAGAACGTATAAAGGTTAACAAAGGTTTAAGATACTTGGTCAGAAATAATGATAATGGCTCGGTGATGTATCCCCTCCCAGAAACAATTGGTCTGCCCGGTGGATGGGTAGCATCTTTATGAATTTTGGGGAGGAAATAAATATACTGAATACTCGGGTCCTTAATGAGAAGCTGATGTGCAGTTTCAGTGGTGATAATAGCTCGATCTTTGGCATCTGATAAGAATTGTTCAATCCATTGGGTAAATCTGAATGTAGGATCAATAGACATATTTGAATAATACCTAGCATCAAATAGTTGTTTTTTGGCCTCATTGTCATAATCAGTCCAGTTTAAAATAACTACCGCACCACCCTTGTCTGCTGAGATAATTACAATATCTTTATTATTTTGTAGTTCCAGAATAGCTTGCTTTTCAGCATATGTGATGTTATTTTGTTTGTACAACACATCAGAACTGAAAAAATGTAGATCTTTAAGTACGCTATTCTGGAACTGATGAACTATAGGATGCATGGGTGGAGAAAAACTGGATTTATGATATGTGAATTTGCAAACATCAACATTACAATCAGATACCCCAAAGAATAATCTCAAATTCAGAAGTCTGCAAAAACTCATTAAGTCCTGAGCTAATAAATCTTCTGAAACCGTGAAACCAGGTATAAAAGTTAACCCTTTATTGAGAAGATGAATATGTGTTGGAGAAAGTTCAAAATTGGACAGATTCAGAACATTAGTATCAGAACATTCATTTATTTCTCCAGAGCCATTTCCAATAGTCCTTGGATGTTGTGAACCTCTTGGGTGTTTGCGCCCCCCCCCGTTTGTATTTTGTCCTAAAGGGATACCCCCAGGAGTCCTTTTTGGGGACGGGGACCTTGATGCCGCCAGGGATTCATTATCAGTCCCAGAAGATGTGTCATCAATGGACGAAATATTGTCAGTACTGCGCTTACGCAAGATAGAGCGTGGTCTCTTTCTTTTATTAGGGGGGAGCAGGAGAACTGGTAAATCTCACATGTTTGGTCTGATGTGTAAAAGGACTCCCACGGGAGTAATCATCCTGGTCTGTAGAAAATTTCTTAATCTTTCGGGCCCTGAGTTCAGCATCAAACTTCTTTAAGTCAGAAGCAATTTTTGAAAGCTGGCCCCCAAAAAAGGGCTCTTGTTCAAAAGGCTTGAGTTTGTTAACCGTAGCCATAATCTCATCCAGTCCCCTATCAACAGCACGATTATGAAATTTAAGTAATTCCACAACAAAAGCCATAGTACCATCCTGTTGTATTTTAAGCCATTGTGTGGTCAACTCCTTTTCACAATTTGACACATGAGGGGTAGTACGTATACGTAAACCCCTAGGGGTAATCTCAGCAGCCTGATAGATTTTAAAAAGTTTACCGTGTCAAACATTGGCACGTAATGACCGCAATGATCTATTCAGATCATCAAAAAGCTTATGGCAAAATGCCTCTGGATTAGATTGTTCAGATCATTCTTGTCCTGAATAGAGTGACCTAAGCCAAAGGCCCCAAGGCCCTCTCTATCAACAGTCAATCCAGTAATGAAATTAGATAGATCCATGTTAAGGTCTCAGAGTTCAAACCACTGTGTCAAAAAAACTGATTGCAAAAAACTGTTAATAATAGCTTAAAAAACAAAACTACGACAGCTAAGAGACCAAAGGAATGGTGAATAGACAATAACAGCAATTTAAAGGCTGTGTCTATCACCAAAATATCATGTCATGAGGAGAATGTTATACTACTCCTAATCAAAAGGAGAAATATATGACAAAAATCTGTATTGATTGGTGACTGGATGAGAGAAGGACCCGGTCCAAACCATATAATCGCTCCAACAAAACAGGGTGGCATACAGTATTAAATGGGAAGGAAAAGAAATGGATTATTAAGCTTGGTGGGTTGTTCCCCCCTGGACTAAATGAATATTTTTGAATTTCCACCAATGACATCTGACTTTGTACTTTATAAACAGCTCTGATTGAATTGTTTTATATACACTGAAGAAGGCTGTGTATTTGGTTTCCAGCCGAAACCGGTCTGTTTGCTGTTTGTATTTATGTATTGTTAATATACAATACAATATTTTTTGCATCTGGTCATTGTTTGCTGGCTTTTCTTGGTCTAGTATTTGATACTCATTAACATAGACAATGGTAACCTCCAGACACTTGACCTAACCCAGGTCAGTTTGATTGAGTTCAGATCATGCCTACTGAACCTGTTTCACATCTTACAGTCACCTAGACTTTAGGTGTGGGGTGTGGTAGTTCACACATACTACCTAGACCTCACCAAGGGTTTTGACACCATTCCCCACTCAGGTATTATTTCTAAACTCACCAGCCAGAGCATACACCCATACATCACAGGTTGGTTTGCCAACAGGCTTACACACAGAACCCATATGGTAAGCCTAGCAGCCTCAACTCTTGACCAGTTACAACTGGTGTCCCACAGGACTCAGTCCTGGGACCCCTACTGTTTGCCATATACTTCTCAGAGGTACAGGCTAACACAGGTGGACTACAGCAGACCATTTTTGGCGATTACTGCAAACTGGAAGCCATAACTGACAGTCCAGCTGTCACAGACGTCCTTCAAGGGGCCTCCCATAAACCAACACATGGTGTCAGAGTCATGGCCTCCAGCTAAAGGCCACATACTGCATGGTCATTCTATTTTAGGAAACTACACACACACATATTAACATATGAGTGGCAGACACTCTAATTCAGACGACGTAATGGGTATGCGGGGGCTACATTAGATAGTGATCTCTCCTTTGACAATCATATCTGCAAAGTAGTTATGACATCCATCTATGCAGGCCATCTGATTGCTTAAGGGTTCGCATCTAGACAGGCTAAGGTTATTGCGCCCTTACTCATCACTCATCAATCCCATCATTGAGTATGATAACCCATTTTGGATGTACCTCAGACGGCACATCCAACAGCTGGAAGGGCCACGAACGTACCTCGCCAAGAGGATTAACGGCCTCAGACATGTGTCCTATGCTGCCAGACTGCATGAACTCTTGCATTACTCAGTGGCATCTCATTTACTCAGAGATGATATTTGCTGGCCAACAAATCCGTGTCCAAGTCAGGCTTAATGGATATGCTCCACCTATGGGAATTCATGTCACAGCGAGCCACACACTGTAATGAGCTACACCTTGCCACAACTATAACTGGAAGATGCTGGAGTGACAGATTCCAGTCACAGGTACTCCCCATGATTTGGAACTACATTCCTGATTACATTATATGGAGCCCTTCACTAACACTCCAGGGAATCCTTACAGAGTGGGTGGAGAACAGTGGATACACCCCAGGGATCCCACAATTGACTCTGCTCCACAGAGGGACAGTTAGTTAATCAATGGGGCCACGACAGCAGACACATTTTGGCTAGGCTTATGAATGGCCTTGGGCAGTTAGCCAAGTACCTATCTATGTACCTATGAACCTATACATACAGTATTGACACATGCTAATAGCTTAATTTACTGTTCAGATATTGACTTACCTTGTGTCAATGGCAGTTGTGTGTACAATAGTTGAGGGCTGCCTATGTAGGATGCACACAGTAGACTGCCTATACATGACAATTTACAGGTGGTTGTGTGTGTATGCCATCCTTGTTTACTGTGTGTGCAGCTGGAGAAGGGTGTCAGTTCATAGGTGCCTACACTGTCAGCGTGTGTGCTATACGTTCCCTATTTGCCAAGGCATGGACATACTGGGCATGCCTCCGTCTGCCTACTGGGGCATGCACAGGGTGTTCGTGGTCTGAGTCTCTCTGTGCCTGTGGGGCCCTTGGCAATGTTGGTGGGCTGTGAGGGCCTTCACCAGTCTGTCCCTGCTGCAGCTGTTTTCGTAAGATTATATTCTGTGGCATGGCACATACTATGAAGATGTGGGCACACATGCCTGGAGAGTACTGCAAGGCTCCACCAGATATGTCCAAGCAACAGAACTTTGATTTCAACATCCCAAACACATGCTCTATGATGATTCTGGTTTGTGCATGTGCCTCATTATGGTGCTCTTACATGGGTGTGTGTGTGCATTTCTGATGGGAGTCATCATCCACGGTTCCAGTGCATAGCCAGCATCCCCCACAAGGTAGCCATATGGGATGCCCCCCTGGAAAATACCTGATACAGCTGTGAGGCATGCCAGATGTGGGAGTTGTGATAGCTTCCAGGGCTACCAAGCACACACATCCATGATAATGCCCTGGGCATTGCACATGATCTGGCAGTTGATGGAGGGGTATCCCTTGCAGTTTATGTATCACCTACCCTGCTCACCGGGAGGTGACTTGATGTGTATGTGCATGCAGTCTATTGCACCCAGTACCTCCGGGTAGTCTGCCACATGGCAGAAGAGATGCATATTGCTGGCCAACTACTCCTGCATTCAGGGGAAGTATATGTGCTCATTGGCATGTGGCAACATGGCATCCAGGAACTGCTGGAGTACCCTGGATGCTGATGCCTGTGAGATCCCCATGATATCCATAGTTGGCCTTTAAAAAGTACATGTGGCTAGTATTCTCAAGCTTAGACATACCTTCATGTCCACTGGGATGGGTTCCCCTCTGTTATTTCTGGCTCTGAGGCATGGCTCGCACAGCTCAACAAGTTGCTGTATGGTGTCCCTGTCCACCATGTTATGCTCTACTATCTCCAGATCATGTAGCCCCTGGTAGGTTACTCTGGGTCTGAACAGTCTTCTTCTCCTCCACACCACCTTCAGTCTCCAACACATGCTGGTGAATCAAAGCTATGGCAGCCCCTAACATGTACATATTAAAAGTTCCCCATCTGTATACACCAATGATGCAGAGTGTCTGGGAATACACAAGTGTGTGTGAGGTGCTTTCCAAGTTTATACTATTGTGTTATGGATGCTGCTGGTGTAATTTGGTGTGTATGTGCAATTCCAGCTGCAGGGTATCTTAATTATGGGTTTTACAGTGGGTACTGCTATTGTGGGGCCTTTGGTGTTGAATTACACTTGGCTGCCGTGATTCATCTGTTGCCCTTTACTTCACTTTTCAACCCGATTCCCCTCCCATTGTCAGGCATGCATCCAGCTGCCGGCTTTCTTGTTTTGTACTTTCCCAAAGCAGGATTGTGTTGCGAAATGTGTTATGTAGCTGATCTACTGCAAGTTTGCTTTGTTCTGCTGTGACAGTTCTCTTTTCTTTGCAGTATGGCACCTCCCCTTTCCTGTTCTGCAGATAGCTGCTAGCAGCCTTGTTAGCTGTTGTCAATGGCCCACTGTGGGTCCGTAGGTGTTAATTACTCATTTGTACTCCAATTACCATGCTGCAGCATTTCCTTATTTTTTTTTCTGTATTCTTCCTGTTTCAGCTGTGGTGCGCGCCGCGCACAGCCGTTTACTGGGTTGCGAGCTCGTTTTCATCCACGTTCACATGCACATTCAGTTACTTTGTGTGCTCTCAGCTAAGTACAGCTATGGCTACTTCAACACACCCCTATCCTGCAGCTTTGCTTAGCAACAGGCAAACTGGATTAGCAATGCTCCAATGTGCTTACAGCGAAGGTGGCACACCCCTCTCTTGATGTCATCTTTATCTCCAGGCCACACCTCGGTGCTGTACCGCTATGCTGTGAGGTACATTCTTACGCCGGCGGAGATTTTATGATTCAGTATTACTCCTCTAATTTGCATGGCATTGCCTACTAATTCCTAGTTACCGCAGAAAACACTGTCACAGCCCCTTAGCAACCCTTGCACCATGGTGTGGTGTAGCATGCGTACCATTGACTATTATGGGGAAGTCATGAAATGTGTTACATTGCACTTTTATTTCATATAATTATATTTTCATTGTGATCCCGTTTCCGCACCGATGCCCTGATATTTAACTTCGCATTAGTGTGGGCATGACATTAAATGTTCTTTTTTATATGTTGTGCATGTTTTTTTATGCCAATGGCTATATATTTAGCCATTGGCATATATTAACAGTATAATACGTGAGTTTGGTCCACTGTCATGGCTTTGATTTTATGTTTGAAAAATGTAAACTGTTTTTTCGGCTTACATTTCTGCATGCTTACACTAAGCCTGCACCTCTTCCTGAATCGCTATATACCTTCATTTGCATGCTGCGCTGCTGCGCATGGGGTAATTTATAAACATGTGCCGGGAGCTGTGCGGGCGTGGCTTACGCAGGTAGTGCACATAGAAACAGATCGTAGCTGAATCGCTCCGTGGCCATATTTGGTGCTAGATTGCCAGTGCTACACCTGCGCCTAGCGCAAGCTTCATGAATCCCAGAAAATGTCTTTGATATTGTGTTTAACTTTTGTGCTGTCACTGAAGAATGCAGTGAGTCTATGCAGACATTTGAGTTGCATATATATCCTTTACAGAAGCCATACTGATGCAAAAACTATTGTTCTGTTAACTTTCTAGGTGAATTTTAATAATATTTTAAACATATCCTCATTTTGGAGGAACTCTGGCTGACTCATGGGAAAAGAAGTTGAAAGGTGTGCAAAACCAAGCAAATATTTAAAGAAATCACACAGAGAGAACCTGAACTTGTTAGTACTCCTTAAATTCCAGTGGCATCTTGGCACTGTTATTATTTTTACCTGTTGGCTGACTTTTGTTGACTAGATGAGCCTCTCAGCCAGTAAGCAACAGAGAGAGACAGGACTGAGCATGGCAGTGCTTTTTTATAATTGGCAGCACTCCTTGCTGAGGTACATGCACTAACATCTCACAGAAAGGTACCACTTACCCTGAGAAATGTGAAATCTCTTAAAATGATGCATCAGCTGCCCTGAGAAATGGAACATTTACATCAATACTGGAGAATTGGACGAGGGACTCTATTTCCAGATATTTGGTCAGGACAAAAAACAAAATGGACAGCTGCAACTTGTCAGTGAGTCAGCATATGTGTTAGTGCAAGATCAGCAGATGATGGTGATTAAGAACTATTTCTTTTCCCCAGTGCTGTACAGTCTAACAGGTAGTATATGTTAACGTCACAGGGTACATCCGCTAATCACAAATTTTGTTAGCTTTTATCAGATGTTGGTGGAATTAGCCAGCAAGTCACAGAAGTCACTGATAGCCTGGAAACAAAAGAGGTGGTGACAGCTGATACAACTCTTCAACCTCATGCAAAAATGGGAAAAGGAGGTTAATAATGACGGTCATGATGTTGACGATAATGAAAAATTATATTAGACATTTTTTTATGTATAATTTGCAAGATTGCTTAATGCATTTTTTGACAGTTATTATCAACTTATTTGACTAGATTGTGCCAGTTTTTCTTTGTTATTATGGTTCATATTGTCTCTGTACACGAATACCATTCGGCTTTTCTCATTTTGTTTTGTATTTTGCTTATATTAGTGACATTGACTTGCATTGATTTTGTTTTATTTTTTTTTATACTTATTGTTTTATCCTTTGTCTATAATTTGCAATAAAACATTAACATTACCCTTTTCCTGTCAGTGTGTGAGATGGACAGCCTCCTACAAATTCAGTTTGTTGTAGAGAAGAAGAATAAAAATGTCGACGAATGGATGACATTCCAATCAAAGGGTTACCAAATTAAGTTCTGTACAGATGCTTACTAAACATGTTCATCCATATCTGGCAAAGCCTGGAGTTAGATAATGAAGATATAGATTCTGGTGACAAAAACTACTAGGAGAAGGTTCGATCGCTTTCTACTTTTCATGTGTCATGGTCTTCAGAGACCTTAGTAGTTTTATGACTTTGGTGCATTCTACTACAGCCATTGTGAAGCAGTTTGTATTACCACCAATGAGTCAAAAACATGTCTGAAAGTTATTTATTTGTTTCTGCGGCTGGGCTCAAGCTGAGAATTTTTAGGTCCATTTTGCTGTTTTTCAGTGTTCAGCTGATGCTACTGCAGCTCCACCTTCTGCTTTTCTCTAGATGCACTACTCCATGTTACTAGAGATTTTACTAGAGAGTAGGTATTTCTACTCCTGAAACTTGAAGTTCTGGTGAGAAGATGAATAGAGCTTGTCCTACAGATCATCAGGGATGCTCTGTTTATGCTATTACTTCTTCTGCTAGTGGCCCTCTAAATATCTCCCATGATTCCCCCTTGACAGAGGCTAATGGCTGCAGGTGCATCCACTCCCCCAGTGACTCTTATATCTTATGCTGCTATAACAGCTGCTGCACTTCCTGTACCTTCCCAGTATCACTATGCCAATACTGATGTGTGCCTCAATTTTGGAATCAGGAGATGCCCAAGTGGATTTTTAATTTTGTTGGAAAGGAAATGTCCTCGTAATCCTGATTATTAACTCTGAAAGGGGAGCTGGAAATTTGTTATACACCAGACATGGTGTTCAACCATTGGGGTTCACTGTGTCATAAGTCAACTCGTATCTTCCTTCCCTGGACTAAACTGTTTGCACCTTCTCCATTGAGACTGATGAGCTTGCAAGATTTGTGTACAGACTGCTGGCAAAGCAAAATTGTACACCTTGAAGCAAATGCATGGCTCAGGACCTTACCCTCCAGGCTCAAAAAAAGGTTTTAATACAATTCCAAAGTAATAATGTAGAGAAAAAAGTTATTACTTGTTATTTTAGGGAAGTAAGTGACACTGCCAATGACATTAAAACGCTTTAGGATACTCGTGGAATTTGTCTGACATTTTTCTCCAGCCCATCTCCTCTGATATCAGATTGCTCTAAAAATGTCATTTGTTGTGTGGTAAATCTGGATATGCAGACTGGGCCTGTGTTTTTACTTGAGCCTGTTAATGGTTTGATCACCCAAAAATGACCACTAAGGATGCTGATCATATTCCTGTACTTCACACTAAACCTATTCCTACCAGCTGAACCTGCCCACCTGTATAGACATTGCTGAAGCATCTCTGTCTTCTTCACCAGATATTGGCATTCCATCTGCTTCCAATGTTAAACTACGCCAGGAGTCAATCATCCAGTATAGGCCCCCATTCTAGGTGACCATATTTTGATGTCTCACCCAAAGGCTGTTCACAGGTTCAAAGATTAATATGTACTTACTAGGCTACTGATACATGAGGATCTTTAGAAGCGTATCTATACATCCCCAATCATTTTTAGACCTTTCATTTTAAATAAGATTAATCCAGAGATGAGCAGAACATTCACATGTTGCCCCTGTCCAGGATGGATTGAGTGCCAAACCAGGAGTGAATTTGCAGTTACCCATCCATCTGTCCAGATTATTTTTGAATAGTGTAAGAGAAGTGCTTTGCTTTATGTGGATAAGAAGATAATTTCATAGAAGTAGTATTGATATATATATATCTACCCCTCCACCATGTTCTATTTGCATTTCATAAAAGATTTAGCTCTCTTGGGTTGGTATTTATGCCCCCAGTAGACATGCAAATGTGCAGGGTGTCTGATATGATAGTGTTTGCAAAAACTCACCATGCAAGGCAGAAATTCCCCCTCAGTACTTTATATGACACCAAGAAGGGGACAAGGCTTTATGGTAGTCTGCATAGTTCTTATGATTTTAGGCCCTTGATTTCATTAGTAACAAAGGGTTGTGAGCATTCAACTTGTGTCAAGTTTTTGGACAGGTACATATGAAAGGAGATATACTTAATGATCGACCTGGTACGAGTGGAACACAGTTGAATGACCACATCCCTGGAGTGGGCACAACACCTTTAGTAATAAGCTGTGCAATGAAAGAGCACCTTCTTATAATGTGGAAATCAAAGGACTGTTCACTGTCTACATAGGTTTCCATGTCCCTAACTACTGGATCAGTTTTCAAGGGTGTGTTGTCGATAAAGTAGTTACATGAGACCTCTTGCTTACTGAAGAATGCTATTATATATTTCTTGGCGTTCAGCTTTAATAAATGGTTTTGGCACCAGGTCTTGATTTACGGAAGGTCCTTTTAGAGGATCTTGATGACCTCTGGGGGAGTTTATGTCATCTAGTTAACAATCATCTTCAGACATGGTTCATCATAAACACTTAACAGTAACTTTGATCTCCAAGAAATAAATGCCAAAGAGGACTGGCAAAAGAAATGAACCCTGGGGTGTATCACTAGTGACAGCTCTTTTAGAGGAGGTAGAGAAACCTACCCTAATTTCCTGGGTTCTATTTGTAAGCCAGCTTGCTATCCAATGAGTTATATAGGTATAAACATTCAGCTGGGAAAGCTTATCTACCCAACCTGAGTTTGGGATGGTGTCAATTGCCTTTGCAAGGTCCAGTTAGCAATGTGTATTGATTTGCTCTTATCCATTACTTCTGTAACCTTCTCAAAGAAGTCAGCTAGTTTAAGTAGGCAGGATCAGCCTTTACCAAAGCCAAACTAACTTAAGTCCAGAGGTTGTAGGTTACCAATGTCCTTATTTATTAATTTCATAATGATCCTTACCACAGTCTTACAAGGGTGTCACAGTTGCTTTCTTCCATTCATCCAGCACAAAGCCTGTTTGCAGGCTGACATTGAATAAACTCTGTAAGATGTCTGACAGGACATGTTATGGGGTGGCCTGTAAGTAGCCTGGTATGCTATCCTGCCACATAAAAACAGTGTTCTTGTCCTTGGATATTCCCTTGAGGATGCGTTCATGGGAGATTTGGGAGGGGGTGCAGATGTAGGTATAAGATCTGGGAATGTAGGAGGGGAGAAGTGAATGAGGTTAAAGATAAATTTATGTGCTAGTACATTGGCTTTGACATCTTTGTCAGAATATATGATATCATTCACTATTAGTTCTTCACAGTGCTGGGCATTGTTTTGACTGTTTATAATACAGTTAAAGAAGGCTTTCTGGTTGCCCTTTGCCTTGGTGACACATTGTAGCTACTATGTGCTTTTGGTTGATTTGATGAGGGTCTGGATTTTCTTGTTAAGTTTTGCAAGAGCTTTTTTTTTTCATCTTGAGAGTTACATTTATTTTTACATGCAATGAGTGTTGTTATTTTATTATAGAACTTTTATATTTGGATTCAAATTCAAACGCTGCAGTTTTATTGTTGAATTTGGCATGGTATTTACATTGGAGGTAGGGAGATGCATCTATGCAGCTATTGACAGGTTCATGGAATTTGGTGTAAAGGATTTCAAATAAGCAACAAAATCAAGTTGGAAGGGGCAGTTTAATTTAGGGCGGTCATCACCCAGTTTCTCTAGATTATATTTGGCAAAAACTTCCAGTACTAAGGTATTAGAAGACACTTCTGACTTTGATTTTTGGATTGAATTGACCATACAGAGCGTTAAAGTTGGTAGGGAGCAAAGCTGTCCCATATTGGTGAGGACTAAGTCTAGGATTGTATTGTCCCTGTTTGGAGTAGAAACTATCTGGACCAGAGATTTTTATATTGATTAAGTCCAGAAATCTCTAGGCACGCATGTTGGAGAACGTATAGGTTTCCCAGTTAATGAAGGGGCAGCTGAATTCCCCTAAGAGAATGATGTTTGACTTAATGAATAGAAAGTCCACACTAGTTCGGTAGGAATTGTAGCAAGAGACCAGGTAGTAAAAAAATTAAGGCTTTAACAAACTCTTGGCTCCAAGGTCACAGAAAATAATTAAGACGCAACAGAAGGATATGATCCTTTATATGACTCATGGATATCTGAGTAGGCTGTCTACAGTGATAGTTATTTTCATGTATTTATGTATTTTTTATTTATTTAACATGTGTTTACCGGGAAAGTCTGACTGGGACAGAGCCCATTTTCCGAGGAGGCACGGAGAGAAACGTTCCACATGTATGTCTATAGAATTATGAATAATTTAATTTTAGTTATAAGATTTATATCACTGATTCAACAAACACATCTCACTATCTTAATTACATCAGTCCAATTCAAGTTTTGATTGCCTAATTTGAACTGCTTTCTTAAATCAACATGAAAAAATAGGTGGCATTGTATTACCAGTATTTCATGGTAGACAGCAAGAAAAAGGTCATCAAACCTCTGTTATGTAATATTATCAAGAAATGTTTCATTTTTCTCTTAGTTTGCAGAATGAGTCAAGCATTGTATGATGATCATCATTATTATCAGTGCTGCAGTAGCCTCAGCAATATGGGTTATATCCAGCTAAGGATATAACAGCAGGCCAGCTTCCAAACCACCATGGGGACCCTCCCATACACTTAATTAGCTAGTCAGCTCATGCTGATCTGACTAAAAATCAGGTTTAGGTGGCAAGCCCTTCAGAGCTTTCCTGATGCTGAAGAAAGCTCTCACACGTGGACCTTTGAGGATCAGTGGTTGGCTAATACTGTATCATTGCTGTGCAGTTAAGTTCCCTTTGGGGGGAAAATTCACACTAACTTTTTCTATAAAAGATTTTTAAACCAATCCATCTCCTTGTATTCTTTGCAGAAATTAAAATGAGAGATAAAGGATAAGGATACTTCATACCTTAGATATTCACAGAAAACTCAGTTACTGTCTTGACTGAGAAAAATCTTTCAGAATGTCTAATCAGTAGTTCATTTCTTATAAAGTTAAGAAAAAAGAGGTGCCCTGTCTTAAATAAGACTATTTCCATATGGTTAGGTTAGACTATTACCTTTTGTTATTCCTACCCCAACAAAATTATTCCAGGATCCTGGCTCTAACTGTGTTTTTTGGAAAGATTTTAACTCTAGAAGTATTCTAGAAGCAACACCTTAGTCTTCTGTGCATACCTTTACAAATCACTATAAACAGGACAGGTTTTGCTAGGACACTTCTGCAGGGACTATTGGACAATTCTCCTTCTTCGTCCTAGTTCTTCTTAGCTATACTAATCTACCCAAATAGTGTAGGCTACTGCAGAAGTGATTATACTGATCAACACAGTACAGTTGTTTAAGTAAACTTCTAACAGTAGAAGCTTCAGTGATCACTGCTGTAGTAGCTTCTCCATCCCTCAGTCCTCTTTATTTTTGTACTATATTTTGCTAGGGTGTGGACATGCAGTTTTTCTTTTTCTAACATTGTCTTATCAGGCCTTTAGCCTGCATCTATGTTGACATGGAAGCTCTGAAGGGCTTGGTCCCCAAACCTGATTTTTATTTATCTCATCTTCGAGATGACTAATGATTTGGGTGCATGGAATGTGCTGTGAATATTTGGAAGTTGGCAGACTGTTATATCTTAGCAAGGCACAACCTGTATAACCTATACGACTGCATTATGGGTAATTTAATAATCTACTGCTATGTTAAGTTTACCTACACAACTGTACTTTATATGTTAGCACTGCAGAGATATTATTGTTTCTTCATTCTGCTTCCTATATGTACTGTGTAAATGATTCCTTGGTTTCTTCATTTGTAATATGCCCAGCTATACTCTTACCAAGTAATAAGGATGAATATTTAGGTAGAAATGTTACAAGGCTAGAGCTTGATTTTGCCTTGGATTAGTTAACAGTAGCTATGCTGCTAGCCTGGAAAAAATAAGGACATTTTATTGTACATGCTGAGTGAACTGTAAATATCTTTTTCTGGTGATGTTAGAATTTTAGTTATCCAATATTATATATCTGAAATGCAAGAATGCTCATTTGTTAGCCAACTGTTGGCCCATTTCCCTTTGCTAGTCAGACTGCCCAATTTGTATGAAGATATTGCAACTTCGGCTTAATCTTTTATTACTACAAATTTATAAGAAAGAAGACTGTGATATACTTTATTATAACACCAAAGTACAGTTTAACATAATATCAGATATGGCACTGCTGGTTTTGTATACACAATATGGTTTTACATCACAGTCTTTGCATGGTAATACAACATTCCAGCTGTAAGTTGATGGATTGTCAACTTATACATATGCAACTAGACATAAAGGAGAGATGTCAAATTAGTGGTTTCCTTTTTCCCTAGATATAAATAGTTTTTCACTGATAAAATAAGAATAATTATTTGACGTCAGGGGATACATTGGTAATGTTATATTTATGCCACATTTTCTTATTTCAGCAGATGGTGCCATTCTCATTAATAGGGCTTATCCCCACCTACATCATGCTCTCACCTGCCTGGTCTCTTTGTTACAGACTGCTGGGCTCCGTTTAAATTTGGATTAGTGCACCCACTTAGGTAATAGTATTCCCCTTTGATTTTTTTTTTCTGTTAATTCTGTTTATGACAATAAAACAAATGTTATCCCACATCTAGAATGCAAATAGCTAAATCCATTACTCAATCATGCAAACCTTGTAGGGTTTATTTTTAACTCAATATCACACCTCTGCGACAGCTTCAGTGTTATGGGAACATCTTAATTTAGTGCAGTCAGTAGAAACAACCATTGTTATGTCTTTTTTCTCATTTTTTGTGTGTCTATCTTAACCCAGTTCAACAAAGTATTGTCTTCAATAAGGTAACGAATATTGAAATTGGTCTCATCCATACAGTTTTCTTCATAACATCTTTTCATTTGCATTTTGGGCTTCAGTAACATTTCCCAGATAAGCCTGCTACTTGAGGCTTGTTTCTTTTTTAATTTATTTAAGCATTCTACCTTTTTGCAAGTAATTTTCACATATCATAGAAAGCTATGCAATGCATGATCTTTATTTTATGATTATTGCTATTAATCTGCCTAGGAATGTAGTCTTCATATTCAGTGGATTAGTAAGAATCAATGGCATAATCTCATCCTATCAATGGATTACTTAATTGATACATATCAACATTTGCCCCTATATGTTATGACCATTATCTGCAAGCATTTCATTAGGGTGAAGCTGATGCCAGAATTAAAGAACATTTCCTGGTGGCATACTTCAATCAACCAGCAAGGAGTGTAATGCTTTACAAGCTGCTTCTAGAAAGAGCATATGCAGTGTCCTTGTGCTGGGGGAGTGGACATAATTGCCTATATGAGAAGGATCTGAGGAAGCTATTCGTAGTGAAAGCGCTTATCCAAAGTTTGTTTCTGGAACAATAAACCTGTGGAGTCTTAACATTGGTGGATCGTTTGCATTTTGTGACAGTTTCATCCTAGAGTTTGTTAAAGCTCACTTCGCAACATCCTTTATACTTTTGAGTGTTTTATATATACATATACATGTTTATTTGTTTCAATTCGCCCAGCAGGAATCAACAATTCACCCACCAAATAAATGATAAACTTCCAGGAAGGCAGCAGGATATCCAAAAGTATAAAATATATAAATATTTATTGAACAAAAACAGAAAACATAAGCGCTTTCACGGTATTACAATCTGCTTCATCAGACGTACTCTCTGTTTAACAAACTAACACTTTTAAATACTTTATAAACACATTCAAACAGCCAATGACTGTGATGAAATAATCATTCAATTAATAATTTCATTACAAATCCCATTAAAAATCATTAAAAGCAGCATATAGAACATTAATTAAATCCTATCCATCTAATATTGAAAATAAGTGCTTAAAAATAATAATAAATGCAATATATACATATAATAACTCCTAAAAGTTCTCTATTTAATCCTTCTGGATTTGAGTAAAGGTTTCAGAGGAACATCATTAAGTCCCCGTCCCCTATGTGTACCTAATTTCAAAATCCATTTGATTTCTAAGGTTTCCGTGGTGTTAACAATATCACCTAACCTAACATTTACATCCTGTGCTTGTAATACCTGAAAACAAAATTTATGTTTTTCACCAAACTGTACTGTATGCTTGGCTAAGGCTCTGTGAATAAGACCTTTCGTAGTGCAATATACATGGTCCCTTATGTGTTCCCACAAAGTACGATTAGTTTTACCTACATAGAGTGAATAACATTCCATGCAGGATGTTATGTATACTAAATTCTTTGTAGTACAAGTGCTAGAATTCCTCAGCTCCCACAAATAGCCAGTATCAGGGTGTCTAAAAATCTGGACTCATCTATCATGTATGCATTTCCCACATCTTTTCGTGCCCAACCATACTTTATTATTTAAAGTTATTATATTATTAGAAAGTGGATAGCATAATTGATGTTTCAAACATTTCTTATTACTAAACACAAATGTGGGATGATCCCCCACTATGTTTCTTGTCATATCATCTATTAATAATATGTGCCAATTCTGAACTATGGTTTCTTGTAATCTATTAACATTCATAGCATATGGTAAAATTACCAGCAATTTTTTGTTGTTGCTGTTGTAGGAAGTATTCTCTCTTGATTTATGGGTCTATGAGAGAAGCATGGTTTGGCTCGACCATCTCTCTCTCTCAGATCTCACTTGTTTATAAATTCTGTCAATCTCACATTTCTCATACCCTCTCATTGTAAAATTCACCTTAAGGTTATCTAATTCATTATTATACACTTCTTCATTACAGCATAATCTTGATAACCTCATTGCTTGTCCTTTTACTATATTGCTGAATATCCTAGGATTATGCATGCTATCTCTATGTAAGAAAGTGGGCTTGTAGCAAGGTTTCCTATACACTGTTGTACTACATACCCCTTTTTTAATCAAAATATTAACATCTAAATATTCTATATTATAACGTGAATATTTTATAGTGAATCGTAAAAATTCACTGCTGTTATTGATCCTATTGTAAAACTGCATAAGTGACCTTTCATCACCTTTCCAAAGGATAAAAAGGTCATCCACAAATCTTTTGTAATATATTATTTGTGGGGTCCCTATTAGTTGTTCCATCTCCCAAGATACCATCACTAAATTAGCGTAGGTATTAGCGCAGCTAGTGCCCATCACTACACCTGATGTTTGTTTATAACAGGTGTACTGGAATAAAAATATGTTGTTTTCTAATACAATTTCTAATAACATACATAGTAAATCAACTCTATTTTTGTCAACTATTCCTTGTTCTACCATTAATGTCTTCACCATGTCTATCCCTTTCACATTTGGGATGGACGTGAATAGAGCAACTACATCTAACATAACCAACTTCAATTAAATCCTTTATCTTATTGGTTACTTCAAACAAACGAGTCAAAAATTGTTTGTTTGTTGAGATAAGACTTCTTCATTTGGCTGCTCCCTTCAGGGGTCGCCACAACAGATCAACTGTTTCCATTTCTTCCTGTCCTCTGCATCTTGCTGTGTCACACCAACCACCTGCATGTCCTCTCTCACCACATCCATAAACCTTATCTTAGGCCTTCCTCTTTTCCTCTTACCTGGCAGCTTCATCCTTAGCATCTTCTTCCCAATATACTCTGCATCACACCTTAGCACATGTCCAAACCAACGTAATCTTGCCTCTCTGCCTTTGACTCCAAACCTTGCAACCTGGGCTGACCCTCTATTATACTTATTCCTAATCCTGTCCATCCTTGTCACACCCAGTGCAAATCTTAACATCTTCAACTCTGCCACGTCAAGCTCTGACTCTTGCCTTTTTGTCAATGCCACTGTCTCCAACCTATGTAACATAGCTGGTCTCACTACCCTCTTGTAGACCTTCCCTTTCACTCTTACTGGTACTCGTCTATCACAAATCACTCCTGACACTCTTCTCCACCCACTCAATCCTGCCTGTACTCTCTTCTTCACCTCTCTTCCACACTCACCATTACTCTGAACTGTTGATCCCAAGTATTTAAACTCATCCACCTTCGCCACCTCTACTCCCTGCATCCTCACCATTCCTCTATCCTCCCTCTCATTCACACACATATATTCTGTCTTAGTCCTGCTGACCTTCATTCCTCTTCTCTCTAGAGCATATCTCCACTTCTCCAGGGTCTCCTCCACCTGTTCCCTACTCTCACTACAGATCACAATGTCATCTGCAAACATCATAGTCCACTGGGACTCCTGTCTGATCTCATCTGTCAATCTGTCTATCACCATTACAAATAAGAAAGGGCTCAGAGCTGAACCTTGATGTAATCCCACCTCCACCTTAAACACATCTGTCACTCCTACCGCAGACCTCACTGCTATCACACTACCCTCATGCATATCCTGTACTACTCTTACATACTTCTCCGACACTCCCGACTTCCTCATACAATACCACAACTCCTCTCTAGGCACCCTGTCATATGCTTTCTCTAATTCCACAAAGACACAATACAACTCCTTCTGACATTCTCTGTACTTCTCCATCAACACTCTCAAAGCAAACTTCGCATCTGTAGTGCTTTTTCCTGGCATGAAACCATACTGCTGATCACTAATCATCACATCCCTTCTTAACCTAGCTTCCACCGCTCTTTCCCATAACTTCATGCTATGACTGATCAATTTAATCCCTCTGTAGTTACTACAGCTCTGCACATCACCCTTATTCTTAAAAGACTACTGAGTAAAATCATTCTTTTGAAGAGCGCAAACCAAGAGCACCATCTGATTAAGAGACCTGATCAGAATCACAGAGTCAGAAGAAAGGTAAAAAAAATAAAATCCTGTACCCTGTGCACAGTCAGCAGATCATTAACATTTTGGATCTTTAATTCCATGGTACCACCTGTTTGTCCAAAGCAGATGTTTGCATAGCCTTTGAGGATGTGGCGATGGCAGGATCCCTTGCGGCCTCCAATGTGGTACCCGCCTTAGAATCCAAGGGACACATACACACATCATATACACATACAAACATGTGCACATATACACACGTACACATACACATATACACACATATAAACACGTGCACACATACACACATACAAACACATGTACACATACACGAAATTTAGGGAGTGGGAGAAAGAAAAAAACATTATGACAAGTGAAACACTGTGTGGCAGAGATATTGGATAAACTAGACAAAACATTAGACATGAGAAAAAATATATGACTTCTAGAAAACATTTCCTGGTGCCATAAAGTCTCTTTTTCAGGTTTTTCCCTTGGAACTAGCCAGATTCTTAGTCTTAGCACTTGAATTTGCTTCATCGTGCTCAGCACTGGTTCAGAACTTGTTGTAAGCACTATATAAGTTATAAACTGCTACAGTACTTAACCTTCCTCACTACCTAGAGGAAAAGAGTTTTTGTACTTATCTTCCTCATTTGATTAGAGGAAAACAGCTCTTCTACTCACTTTTCTCACTTATCTAGTGGTAAATAGTGTCTATTAAGGCATGTCCAAGGGACAGCTTCCAGTGTTCTCTCCTGTCTACTTGAATCTGGGCATCTTGGGGCAATGTAGCAATTGTCTCATGTACACCAACAACCCTCTCCTCCTACAACCCAACACTACAACTTGTGAGAGATGCATTTATCTAGCCAAACTGGAGGTAAAGCTCTCTTAACCCAAGACTGAACTTGTCAGTCAGGAGGAGAAGGCAAACACCCACTCTACACCACACACACAACATAGTCCCAGTACATCTACACTACCGAGACCCACACATAGATACACAAAATCATTCTCAGAGACTCTCAATAAGAATCTGCTCAAGCAACAGAGACCTCCAAAGCAGAAACCCAAGCAACCTCCAGCCCTCACCACAACCCAAAAGAAACATAACACACAGACTCAGTGTGCCACACAACTACTGCCCATAAGGCAAAACTATGTACCAAACACATTGGTCATAGGTGACTCTATAGTCAGGCACACTGATGTTCCACTCACCAGAATAGACAAGGAGAAGGTTACTGTTAACTGCTTGTTGGGTGCCAGGATCCGCCACATAACCCATGCACTCAGGTCACTCCACAACAAGTACAAATATGACTCAGTCATTGTCCAAGTTGGTGTGAATGACCTGAGACATACCTCCCTGGATTACATGAAAAGAGACATGGAGGACCTCTCTGATCTTGTAATCCAGGCAGGTATGACTCTAGCCCTGAGTAGCATCCTACCTTCACCCAGAATGATACCACAATACAAGGACAAAATGATTGGCTTCAACAATTGGCTAAACTTCTGGTGTCATTCAAAGGGGATCCAGTATTTATCTGCCTGGGATGATATGGTTGACAGGCCAAGATGCATTGCCAGCATGCTGGCCTGCACCGGTCACCTCTGGGATCCCAGATACTGGCTAAGACTCTTGCTGCCCCTATAGTGCCTTTTTTAGGCAAAGCTCAGAAAACAAAATCACCACCATAAATGATACAGGCAAGCAAAACTGAGGGTAATGCTGCTCAACGCTAGTCGTCTAAACCTCAAAATGCACTCACATGAGGCACTCCTTAAAATGGAGAATATTGATATCTGTGCAGTGACTGAAACCTGGTTCAAGGCTTCAGAGAGCACCCCTGCATTACCAGGATATAAATCATACCATACCTTTCGTCCATCAAACCAGGACCGGAACACCAAGGGCGGAGGTGTGTCCATATTCATTAAGGACAACCACACCTTCAAGCTAGTGGTCCAACATAATTCATCCGAAATTATACAAGTGCAACTAACTCTGTGCAAAACTACAACCATATTGTAGCTTGTTACAGATCCCCCACCATGCCCTAGGATTCCCACTCCTCCTTTCTTGATATAATAGAGAATATCAGGGTCCAACCAAACACCCTAATATTGGGAGATTTCAACTACCCACCATTAACTGGGAAAACTACTCTTGTACTAACTCCTTTCCTCACTGCTTCCTAGAATTCGTAAACTCCAATTCCCTGGATCAACTTGTCCACACCCCTACCAGGAGCAAAAATATTCTAGACCTAGTACTTACCAAAATGAGTGACAGGTGCTCCACACCTGAAGTCAGCTCCTCGTTGGTCAAATCTGACCATAAACTAATCACCCTAGATATCCACATCCCGTCCTCACCACTCACTAAGGAAACCACTGTAAAAAACTTCTCCAAAGCCAACTTCGTGCTACTTAAGACAGAAGTGACCAATTTCACAACACCCATGCAGATGAACAATACAGTTACTACTGGCAAATCTTATACTAAGCATCTACATGAGTGAATGGATAGTGCCATCCCTAATAGAACCAAGATGCAGTCTTCTAAAAAAAGGAAACCGATCTGGTGGTCATCTGCAATTAACAAACTCTACAACAGAAGGAAGAAATTGTTGCAAAAGAGATTAAAATCCCATGAGTGGAGGAGCTCCCTGGTCAGCCTCAGCAAGAAGCTGAGATCTCTCATAAAATCCTCCAAAGCAAACTATAAAAATAAGATTGCCACTGACTCTAAGTTCAATCACAAAACATTTTATAGCTATGTCAAAAATCTTAATGGCAACACCCAGATCTGCTATGGGCTGCAGCAAAATGGCACAAAATTCACGGAACCAACAGATATCACCAACATTCTGGCTGATAGGTTCAGTGCCAACGTTACCCGCCACCTCCTAAAGGGCCCATATCCATACCTGAATAATGCAGTTTCCCTGCAATCACAACTGAACAGGTGAAAACTGTGCTATCAAAAGCCAAGAACACAGCATCCATGGGAATGGACAATATCCCTGGCTGCATTCTACATGAGCTTCAGGACGAGCTAGCCCCCCACCGAAGCACTATGTTCATCCATAGCCTCTCGACAGGCTTTGTACCCACTGAATGGTGCACAGCAACAGTTGTACCACTCCAGAAAGGGGGAGTCACCACAGACCCCAGGAACTATCGCCTAGTTGCCTGGCGAGCCTGGTCTGCAAGACCATGGAGCATATAATCATGGAACTCATAAACAAGGATATTGGTAACCTCCAAACTCTGGACCCAACTCAGTTTGGATTTGTGAAGAGCAGATCATGTCTCCTGAACCTGGTTGACCTCTTTGAAACAGTCACCAAAGCCATGGACGAGGGTAAGGCAGTCACACAGCCTATCTCAACCTCGCCAAGGATTTTGACACCATCCCCCATTCTGGTATCTTAAGTAAACTCAGCAAGCTGGGTATAAATCCGTACATCACATGATGGGTCACCAACTGGCTCACAGATAGAACCCACACTGGAAAAATTGCAAACTCCAAACCTGTGACAAGTGGAGTACCACAGGGTTCAGTCTTGGGTCCCCTCCTGTTTGGGATCTACTTCTCTGAAGTACAGGCCAACACAGTGGGCCTCTGGCTGACAAAGTTTGCAGATGACTGCAAATTGGGTGCCATAGTCAAGTCCCCAAATGACATGGACATCCTGCAAAAGGGCCTCACCGAGACTGATGCCTGATGCCAGAGCCATGGCCTCATGCTCAACGCCAAAAAATGCATTGTCATCCGCTTTGGTAAAAACCCCGTACCCATGGGCTATGGGCTACCCCATAGGTGGTAGCCCACTTAACACTGAGGGCATGATAAGAGACCTTGGGTGTCTAGTAGACAGTAGCCTCTCCTTTGATAATCACATCACTATAGTAGTCAGGAAGTCCTTCTACATAGCACACCTCATCATGAAAGGGTTCTCATCCAGAAAAAAATAAGTCATTGTCCCCCTCTACTCCCCTCTCATCAGACCCATTATAGAGTACATTGACCCATTTGGAATGTACCTTACAAGGCATCTGCAGCAGCTGGAAAGACCACAAAAATACCTCACAAAGAGGATTATGGGACTCAAACAGCTACTCTATGCTGACCGCCTCAAAAAACTCTGGCTTTACTCCATAGCATATTGCCTACTCTGCCTAACATGCAAAGCTATGGCAAACCCTGAGCTGATGGACATGCTACACCTAAAGAAATCCCAATCCCTCAGAGCCACATGCTCTAGGGACCTAAGCCTCATCACCACAATCAACAGAACATGAGGGAGGGATAGATTCCTGTGCCAGAGACTTCCCATACTCTGGAACAAATTACCTATCTATGTCAAGCAGAGTCTGTCACTGGCACTCTTCAAGAAAAATCTTGATGAATAGATGGGCAATAGGAAATTCACCCCGGGCATCATCTCAGTGGCCCTGCTAGACAGGGGCACAGGTAAATAGCATCCAGGTGTAACAACTGAAATCGAGATACAAAGTCCAATACCACAGAAAGAAGGTACAGCAGACCACAGACCAGGCAAAACACTTTCAATTGATCTTAGTGCCTCGGCTAACAAGTCTTCAACAGATAAAACCTTACAACTTCCAATCTTCTTTATATGGAACCCACAATTATAACAATTAAAATTAATTATAGATATTTAAAGAAATACCTTCCAGTTACAAACAGTAGTTAACCCATTGGGTGACAAAGTACAAAATTTCAAAATACAGTTTCTTTGTACAAAAGTTTCCTTATAACTTCCATATAATCCCATCCTTGAACAGTATCTAAAATAGTAGTCCTTAAACATCCAGGGGCTGTGAAAGTCAGGGAACCTTGTTGGCTAGACTTACATAGGCCCTAGATAGCCTTGTACCTGCCTGTGAACCTATGAACCACAGATATTCTAGTAGCTGATAATACATACATTCAGAGGACTGCAGTCTTATAGTACCTTGAAGCATTTACTTGTCTATTTATTTAGTTTGTTTAGCTTGGTAGTACACTAACCACAAAAGATCATTTGCAGGCATAGGCTGGGTGAAGAAATTAAGAAAAAAACAAACAAGCACATTCACAAGCATGGAGCAATCACAAAAGGCAGATAATGTCATAGACAGTTGAAACAATGTATAAGTATAGTTAGAACAGAAAAACAATTATAAATGTAACAATTATAATGTAAAAGTTGGGAAATAGGAGACTTCTTGTTAAGTGAGGGAAAGGGAATGCCAGAGTTTGGGTACAAGAATGGACAAGGAATAATCATTACAATTCAGTTTGGTTTGGTGTGTCTGGAGTGAGCGAGTTAATTAGCGGTGGTTGCTAAGATTTTGGTGGTGTTTTTATTATGGAGTTTTGTTGCTAGAGTGGGAAGGCACCTGCATGAAGCAGTTTGAAAAGAAGGGACCCTAGGAATAGCTCAACTCTGTAAGTGACAATTAGCCATTTGGCTTTTGGGTGTGTGGTGCAGTAGTGTTCATGATGGGGTAACTGGAAATGAATCAACAGATTTTTTTTTTCAATGGACTATAGACTGGATGAGTTTTTTATAGGCTGTTAATAGGACAAGGAGTCCAATTTTGAGGTTAAGCGAGGAGGACTCTTTTGCCATTGCAGCTTTAGCTGGTCTGGTGAGAAAGGGTGATATTTTCCAGGACCAGAATAAAATACAACTGATCTTTATTCTGGTAATTTCAATGTGGCTTTGGAAGTTAAGCAAAATGGTTTAGCCATAAACCTAAGTCTTTGATAGACATGGTTGTCGTTACTGGGGAGCCATTGAGACTGGTGATGTTGAGATTTTTTGGAGTTTTTTTCAGCTTTTGTGAGGTTCCAAATATCACATTTTTTATCAAATGATTTTTATTTTGATGAAATAACACTATAATTTAATATATTCATAACATTCAATAACTATTTACAGCATTTACATTCAGCCTGACAAAAAGGATTCAGATAAAAACATTTGTAGTTAAATACTAATTTAATATATAAACTATGGTAGTTCGGAAAAGTTTGCTTCCAACTATAGGCTATCAATCAAATTCAAAACTTTCCTCCATGGACTATTAACCAATGGCTTAGGAAAAGTTCTTAACTCTTTAGTTCTTTTCTCCATTAGTATGTATTTCTTCAGTGATGACAGGAATTCCTCCATTGTGGGAGCTACATTAGAGTTCCATCTTCTAGTTATACATTTTCTGGCTATTGCTAATATTGTCCACAACAAATACAGGTCATCTTTCTTCAGATTATTAGTATTAACAACATTCAATAAAATTAAAGACTTTGTCAAAACAAATATATCAGTATAGATAGCTTGAAGAAATGCATTAATCTCATTCCAGTATGGTTTAATATTAGTACAGTCATATAAAATATGAGACCAGTCAGCATTAGTGGACAGATGACATCGCCAACATAACTTGCTGTTTGAAGGGTTCATTTCTGAGAGTTTTCTCAGGTGTCAAAAAGGATCTGTGCAGAAATTTCCAATGAAAAATCCTCCAGAATTGTGAGTAAGAAGTTAATTTAACTGAAAATAAAAGGTTTGTTTTATCTTCTATTAATAATGATACTTGAAACCCTTTAGTTAGGTATTGCCAGTAAGAATTTTAGGTGCTGTCTTATAGACAATTAAAGTGTTATATAGATATGCTAATTCATTCTTAACATTGATATTATTATATAGAATTCCAAAAATTCAGTTTATAATTTTGGTACAGTTTTGAAGGTATGTCATGACAATATTTTCCTTATTGTTTTTTTTTATCTCTTTTTCTTTTTTCATTTCTATACCTTTTTTGTTCATATACAAATTAAATAACTGTTTATGCTTTTAATATATTAGTATAATATTACTGGTTTATTGGGTGATATAATTGAACAGTAAGCTATCTTTGCTTTTATGACCTTAAGATGAGATGCTTTATTTCAAATAATATATCGCCCTTTGTCCTGCAAATGTTCTTCTGAGTTATTACACAGGCATAGTCACTGCTTAGATTAATTTATCAAAACTGTTTTGGATACATGAGATAACAGGGCATATCTATGATTTAGTATATATTAACTAGTTTATTTAATATTTATAACTTCTGATTGTTTCAGAATATATATTGGTACCTGTGTGAACAAAAAGCTGTTTGCTGACTTTTGACATAAATTGGGTCTCTCTGACAGTTATATGCTTGTATGTTTTATGGCACAATATTTTTAAATGATTACAAGTTATGTTTCCTGTAGAGTTTAATGTTAAAGCACTGTTTTATCTCTCATTGGCACCTAATGTTATTTAAGCAATAACCCACGCCTGGGTGTGGGTAATGCTGGATTTACCCACGGTTGGTGTGGTTTGGTCATGAGGGCGAAGCCCGAGTGACCACCAAAGACAACCGTGGGTAAATCCAGCATTACCCACACCCAGAAGTGGGTTATTGCTATTATACAATTACATTATTTAAGAAAAAAAATACTTACTTTTCTTAAATAATGGCATTGTATAATGCCTCCTTGCTGCCCTTCCGCAGCTGTCCAGGATTTTGCGACAGTTTTGATGTACTGTGCATGTGTATGGTTATGCAGTACATCAGAACTGTGTTTGTGGAAGCAACAGAGAAAGGAAGATCTCCGTTGCTTTTATAAACTTGTCTCGCTATGTCAAAAGAGTTTAACATAGCGAGATAGCATTAAAAAAAAGCAACACAGATTTTCCTTTCTCCGTTGCTTTTTTTAAAACTGTTTCACTATGTTAAATGAGTTTAACATAGTGAGACAGCTTTAAAAAAGGCAACTGAGAAAGGAAGATCTCCGTTGTCTTTTTTTAAGATATCTCACTATGTTAAACTCATTTAACATAGCGAGATAACAGCAATAGAGCTCTTCCGTTCTCCGTTGCTGTCCAAAAAAAAAAAAAAAAAGACTTATACTAATGGAAAAAGTCCTGGCGATTGGACCTTTTTTCATTAGTATAAGTCTTTGATTTACAACGTCATGCTGACCAATCAGCGTGCACATTTTGGAATATTAATGGGGGCGGGGGGGTTGTTGTACAATTTACTGTTTGGAAGTATCTGACAGTTAAACTTTGCATTTGTTACTGTAGAAAAGCAGACTTTGTGATACAGTTAAAGTGAGGTCAGGAAACTGTACTGTGTAGCAAGCTGGGCGGGAAAATGTCAGTTTGAAATTTAAGAAGTGAAGCTTTCTTGCCTCATGACATCATGCATTCTATGCATGCAGATCAGATTACATTACATCTAATGTGTATATGTAAGCCTAATTGTGAATGTCAAATCTCTGACTGGTTAATATAGCATAGTAGGCTTTTTTTACAGGAATTATGAGCTACACTGTCTGCAAACATATTCATGGTTGCCTTTTATAATAGTGACTATATTTTGTGATCAAATATATACAGACGTTATATTTTCTTGTAAACAGTTAATCACATTTTGCTTTGACTGGATTTAAGAGGAGTTTTTGGTTGTTTAGCCAACAATTGAGATTGCTGAGACCAGATTGTAGCTGGACTTGAATAGTTGTATGTGAGGGATTAGATCAAAGGGTAACCATGTCATCTGCATAAAGAGTGATAGGAAGGTTAGGGAGGTTGCAGCCTAGTTTGTTAATAAAATTTGAAAAAAGCAGTGGGTTGAGTATGGACACCAGACAATAGCTGGGTTTGAATTTTTCAATATGTTGTAGTGAATCAAAGGGTAACCATGTCATCTGCAGAAAGACTGATAGAAAATTTAGGGAGGTTAAAGGGCAGTTTGTTAATAAAAATTGAAAACAACAGTGGGGTGAGTATGAATTCCTGGGTTACTTCTCTTGTAATGGGTGCTGGAGGGGATAGAGATGAGCGTAGTCTGACTCTGATATATCTATTTGATGAGAAATGTTGAAACCAGGTGAGAGTGTTGTGGTTAACTCTGATTTCTTGGAGGGAACGAAGGAGCAGGAGGTGGTCAATTAAATCAAAAGTTTTGGTAAAGTCAATGAAGTGTGCTCTTGAAAGTTTTCCTTTATCCATGTTGAGACGGATGTCATCTTTACCATAGTATTATGATTGTGCTCTGGCTAGCTCAGAATCCATGCTGTTTAAGATTGAGGAGGTGGTAGTGTTGGATTGAAATGGATCATTGCTCATAAATTAGTTTTTCAAGTTTTTTCCCAAGTGTAAGGAGGATGGAGACAGGACAGTGGTGTGAAGCATTTTTTGTTCTGAGTCTGTTCAGGAAGGGGTTTTATCAGTTTTCCATATATCTAGCACTGTGTTTTGAGTTAAGCAGAGGTTATAAATATGAATAAGAGGTGTGGTAAGGAAGTCTTTGCAGAGTAATATGAACCAATGGGAGTAGGCTGTCTGCACCAGGGGAGGTGTATCCTGGATTATGTTTTCTAGTAAGAGGGCAAGGTCTTTGTGAGTAATTTTCTTAAAATAGAAGAGGGAGATGGGGGGAGCTGGCTGAGTTGGGGGATAGGTAGAAGTTGCGATAGAGGGAGTTGGCTGAATTCCTTGAGAAAGTTAGATGTTGAAAGTCAGCTTTGAGAAATCTGGATGCTGATAGGGAAGGAGGTGGGATATGAGGATGTGAGAAGATGTACTTCCTGCCAGAAATGTGTAGGTTTGCCAAACAAGGAAATGGTTTGCATTTGAAATACTTTTTGTTCCTGCGTACAATTTACTTAACTAGGTTATTCAGAGAGGTAAAGGTAGTGCACTTTTCTGGTGAGGGGTTCTGTCTTCATGAAGGCCACACTTTGTCCCTAAGTTTGAGCAGAGCTTTCAGTTCAGTTGTTAGCCAGAGAGATTTATTATATTTAAAAAAGTACTATCTGAGTGGGTATATGTAAGAGCTGTGGCAGCTCATTTGGTGTTCTGTAAGCTGGTAATGAGAGACCACTTAACAGTGTTTTTTGAGGACTTCTGTATTGATTGTAAATCTGGATCTGAAGGTTTTTAGCTTGTGGGAAACTTTTGGTGAGTGGTAGATAATCTGGAAGGTTATTATTGGGATTTGTCACTGACTGAGGGTGGAAGAACCAATAAACTGGAGATAAGGATGGGTGTATTAGTGATTAGCAAATCCAGGAGGGACTGTTTTTTTGGCTCAGGATGGGTGGCACCATTGACTAACTGTATTAGGTTGACATTGGCTAGGAATTTGTCAGTGTCATTGCTCAAGGGACCTGAGCACTTTAAGTTAAAATCACCTAGAATAACAATACTGTTATTGTTCTGAGCAGCTGTAGTGATAGTAATAATAAGGGATTTAAATTTGTTAAAAGAGGTTGGAGGAAGAAGGTAAGTAATTGCTATTGGATGGCGAATTACTTCCAGGAGGGACATTTTAGAGAGACTGATTTGGGTTTAGCATCTGAGGAGGTATTTGTTGAGCAAAGAGAGTTTGGGTAACATGTTTTTATAAAGAGTGAAGGTGCCCTCACTTTACCTATTGCCAGGTCTCATGTCTGGAGCTATTTGTAGGAGGGAAGTAGATGCAAAAAATGAAAGGGATTTTGTTTGAGCTATATCTGAGTCAGAGCCATGATATCGGATGAGAGTTGTGAGGAACGAGTTTGTTTGGTCAAGTTTATTAGAGCTGTTTTGGGAATTAATTAATGCACAGGAGAGGGCTGAGGTGCTGGAAAAAGTTATGAGTGTGGTGTGGTGGGAAGTACCCGTATTGGATTTAATGTTGGATCTGAGGAGGTGTACAAGTGGGACTGGGATGAATTTATAGAAGTATTCAGGAAGTTTAAATTTCTTCATGTTTATGGAAGTTTAAGGTGGGGTTGTTGGGGTTTGGTGGGTTTTGAGGGGTTTATATCACAAGATTGAAATGTGATAACATCGAATACAATAGCATCGAACTGTTATTCGAGAAAACATAAAACTCCGAAAGCTGAGAAGAGCGATTTTTTTCCCTGGGAAAAAAATCTCTGTTCCAGCACAAAACATGAAACACACAAGCACTACAAACCACACCCCCTACTTAAATATACCAACTCCGAGATTGCACCACAGTGGAGGAAATACCGAAGCTGTGGAAATGGCCCACAGTATTCTTTCCCTGGCAAAGAATTCGATGTTCCACGGCTTTGCTATTTTCAGTCTTTGAGGTTTTGGGTTTGATATCATAACATTCGAAGTTTTGTGACTTCGATGTTATGATATAGACCCAGTTTTGAGAAGATGGGTTTAAAGTCATATGAAGCTGGAACTGTGTGTCAGTGGTAAGTGGAGTCCAGAGTGTACAAAAAGAATGGGATAGGTCTTATGGTTAGAATGAATGACTGTAGGATGTTGTAGTACGCTAGTGAAGGATAGGCTGAGAGATGGGAGAAAAGATGGGGTTACCGATGCTTTAGCATAAGTTGATGACATAGAGGAGTGTTGTGTAGCAGCAGGCAAGAAGTTCTGAAAGTGTGGTGTGGAGGGACGTACCCGTATTGGATTTAATGTTGGATCTGAGGAGGGGTACAAGTGGGACTGGGATGAATTTATAGAGGTATTCAGGAAGTTTAAATTTCTTCATGCTTATGAAAGTTTAAGGTGGGATTGTTGTGGTTTGGTGGGTTTTGAGGGGTTTATATCACAAGATTGAAATGTGATAACATTGAATACAATAACATCGAACTGTTAACCGCGAAAACTTAAAACTCTGAAAGCTGACAAAAGAGATTTTTATCCCTGGGGGAAAAAATCGCTATTCCAGCACAAAACATGAAACACACAAGCACTACAAACTATGTCTAATGTGGGGGGCTTTGCCCCCCACACCTCCCTACTTAAATATACCAGCTCTGAGATTGCACCACAGTGGAGGAAATAGCCCACTGGATTCTTTCCCTGGCAAATAATTCAATGTTCCATGGCTTCGCTATTGTCAGTCTTCAAGGTTTTGGGTTCGATATCATAACATTCAAAGTTTTGCAACTTCAATGTTATGATATAGACCCAGTTTTGAGAAGATGGGTTTAAAGTCATATGAAGCTGGAACTGTGTGTCAGTGGTAAGTGGAGTCCAGACTGTACAAAAAGAATTGGATAGGTCTTATGGTTTGAATGAGTGACTGTAGGATGTTGTGGTACTCTAGTGAAGGATGGGCTGAGAGATGGGAGAAGAGATGGGGTTACTGATACTTTAGCATAAGTTGATGACGTAGAGGAGTGTTGTGTAGCAGCAGGCAAGAAGTTCTGAAAGTAAGTGTCAGGTGTCTGTGATGTTAAAATACCAGAGTGAAGGTGAAAATGTTGAGAACGGTGTTCTGTGTGTTAGGGAATATATTTAAGTGTAGATGGTGATGAAACTGGATGGAAGTTAAGGATGGAATACATCACATTAACTCATTCCCTTCAGTGCAGACCTGGAAGTTCACACTGTGGCTTCCAATAGGTGGAGCCTACTCTTTGCTATAGAATCAAATTGTATCCCCACATTTCAAATAAATCTTCAGATCTCTGGAACTAAAAGTGTTACTAAAGAAATGGCACACTCTTCGGCACAAACAATTTTTATAGTGGTAGTGTTCTGTAGGTTCTAGGTTTTACACTATGTTTTATAAGTCACAGTAAATATAGGGACTATTAAATCTGTACTATTTTGTAACAACTTACAATTTCTGGCAACCATTCAAGCTACACACATACTGTTTTGTAGCATTTTGTTCATCCAGCTGAGAGCTTTCCTATGAGGTCAGGCAGTTCTGTCTATGCTAGCTGATTGTTGAGATATTTAAAAAAGCATGAAATTGATGGCAATATAAATAAATATGATATGATTAGCAATTAATACCTCTTTACATGCAGCAGACAGTGCTCAAATATCAACACAGTTGTGCTTGCATTTTATAAACTTTAAGAGGAAATATTTTAATAATTTGTAGGCAGCATGGTTTTTAAATTATTAATGCAAGTATGAGCAAGCAATATGGGATGCCTAGAGGTGTCAGTAAAACATAACTGCAGAAGCACTTCCAGCTATCACCTAGCTGTAGTAAGTTGCACAGGATGAGGAAGCAGGATACATGTTAAGTGAAGTTGGGCATATATTTGATGGGTGGTTGGAAGTGGAAGGAAGGAGGGTGGAAACAGTGTTGTATAAACTGGAGAGCTTGGGGGGTGGCTGAGGCATTGGGAGTTGGAGAACATTGAAGGAGGACACACCTGCCCCAGAAGGTGTGCATGTTGGTTGCATGGGATATAGAGGTCAAACAGAACAAACAGATTAGTGGTCAGACAAAAAGGGGAGAAAAACATAATTAAAACTAAGTTGGCTTAATTGTCAAAGCTATCGGTGTTCACCTTCAGATCAGAAAAAGTGTGTAAGGTAAAATACAGACAGGACCCAGGAAGTTAGAATTGGGAAGTCCATCTCTACAAAGAGGCCAGTCACAAGTGGAGTCCCTCAGGGATCAGTCCTTGGACCGCTCCTTCCTACCTATATACTATCAAGACCCCTACCCATTCCACAGAGTTATCACTATACACTCCTACCACTTCTAACAAACCAAGCATGTACTCCCATCGAATAATTTTGACACTAGCACTCACCATCACAGCTCATCTAACCTCACCCTACTGCAACAACATTACAATTCCCAGCATGTCACCCCCACAACCGCACTTCCAACATTCATTAACTACCCCTTACTCATCTCACCCTCAGTCTTTAACCACACCACCTATGACTTACACCCCTACAAACTCCTCCATTATCAAAGCAAATCTAGGGTATCCCTACAATGTGCCCTAGCCTTCTCTAAATACCTACAAACCATAATAAACATTGCCTTTCACCTGCTATGCATTGGCAATATCAAACCCAACCCAGGTACAATAACAAGTCCTACAAATCACCAGAATCGGCCTAGAACTAATACTAGCCTATGTAAGAGAAAATCTGATATTCTAATAATATATCATAACATAAGAAGCATCCTTAACAAAACCACTCAGCTCCATACAACCATAGCAGCATACTTACCTGACATCATCTTCCTCACAGAAACATGGCTTAAAACACGTTAAAAATGAAGAAGTATTTCACACTGGTTATAGCATACTACGAAAAGACCATGCAGCTAAAAGAGTAGGTGGAGTCACTCTCATATATCTGAATAACATCAGTGTTGAACTATTTAACACAGAAATCCCTGCATTTAATAATGCAGAGATCCTACTTGCTAAGGTAAGACTAAATACACAAAAACAGCTAAATATCTTAGGATCATATATCCCTTCAGGAGATAACATCAAAACCCTAGAATCTCTTCTCCAGTGGACATCAGAAACCCTCCCCCATGAAACCATTATACTAGGCAACTTCAGTATTGATTGGACCTCACTTAAATCACACCACCCCTCAAATCATATTAACCTTTATGGATTCTCACAGCTTATACAAATCCCTACTAGGGTAGACAAAACCTCAACAAAAGAATCAATACTAGACTGGATTATCACCAATCACCCATCCTCCACCCATAATTTCGGTACACTACCCAACACTCAAAGTGACTACCTCCCAGACTTCCTCATCAGAGACAAAACTAAACTCACTAGAACTAGCTCTCCTAAACACATCAGATACAATAGAAACTTCAGGGATGATGACCTAATACATCTTAAAAACTCTAACTGTTCCCCGCTTTTAACACTTCCTTTAGATGAAGCAGTTGAATATTTCAACACTATCTTCTTAGGCTTTCTCAACCAACTTGCTACACCATGACAGATCCACACTAAAACCATCAATGCCCCATGGCTTACCAAGAGCACTAGACAACTTATGAAACAAAGGGACAAAGTATGGGACACCTGGTGCAAAAACAAAACTACTCCTAATAGCCAAACATTCTTACAACTGAGAAACACTGTAAAAAAGTCAGACTAGACAAACAAAAATACTATAGTGAAATTCAAACGAAGCATAGTACCAACCCACAAAAGTTTTGGGCCGCTATAAACAGTGTTTTCCAACCAGGTAAATCATCAACTCCTCATCCAAACATAGACACCACCTCTATAAAAACAGCCACCCAATTCAATGAGTTCTTTACCAGCTCAATATTAATGCTGTCAACAGACCCACACTCCTCAACCCCCACTATACTATATAACCCATCAAATAACGCTAACTCTTTCACCCTTGAACCTGTACCAATGTACACCATCTATAGACACCTAAACAAACTTAAACCCACCACCTTAGCAGTAGACAAACTACCTGCCAAATTTCTACAAATAGCTTCCAAATCCATTTCCTACCCAATCTCTATAATCATTAACAGATCAATCTTAGAACAAAAGGTGCCACTTCTCTGGTAAATCTCCTACATTATACCAATACAGAAAATGGGGCAACTCCACTGACCTAACAAACTACCACCCTATAGCTATACTTTCCCACTGTCTAAAATACTGGAAACATGTATCCACACCCAGATCATAACACATCTCCTCTCCAACAATCTTCTTGCTGAAACTCAACACGGATTCCATCCCAACCATAGCACTACTACTGTACTCATCCATCTTAGTAACCTAGTAAATATCCAATGCAACAATGGCCAACTAGTGTCTGGTGTTTTCCTTGACTTATCAAAGGCATTTGATACAGACTAATAAATTAGGCTGGCATTCTATTCTGAACACTAAAAAAAATATTGGATTGTTAAATTAGGAGGCCTTTTTTCACCGGGTTTAAATGATCACTTATAAATATATTTTATGTTTCTAAATATTATTTATGTTAATTAATGATATTGGAGGAAATGACTCAATAGGAAGTGATGCTCTAATTACTATATATGTACCTTGGTGTCATAGCATGTTTATTCACTGAGGAAGGCAAGAGTGGCGAAACCAGTTTGATGCTATGGAACTATTAAATCATTTATGCTACAACACTTTGGTGCTGACATTTTTGTTTGAATCTGATACAGTCTCCCATACAAAACTAATAACATCGCTCTCAGAATTAAAACTAATTACCACCACTCTGTTATGGTTTCAAGACTATCTCTTCCAACGCCAACAAGCTGGTTAGTGGAAAAACTCCTTTTCCCCCTACTTCCTGCAAAATTAGGAGTACCCCAAGGATCAATCCTATGACCCCTTCTTTTCACTATATTTACAAATAATCTTCACAAAGCCACTCCTCTAGCAACCCTGGTTCAATATGCTGATGCCTCCACCTTAATCTGCTTTGCCCCCACCATCTAACAACTTCAACTTAAGACCCAAGAAGCCTTTACATCCATCGAAACCTGGCTAACAAACTCCCAGCTAATACTAAATCCTAAAAAGTCCCACTTATGCTTTTTCATCCTTCCAAAGCAGCAGCACCACCAACTCATCTGTTCTCTATTTCTGCATCAGATAATACCCTTATCTCCCTGTCACACAAATCAAATTACTAGGGTTCATTATTGACAAAAATATGAAATTTGACAAACACATACCTCATACAATAACCAACATCAACAAAAAACTAGGTAGTCTTTACAGATGTAAAAACTTCCTAACCAGCAACAGTAAAGTTACCCTATCTCATACCCATCTTCTCTCTACCTTACTGTATGTTTCTCTTGTCCTAATTAATCTAAACAAGAGCAATTTAAACAAGCTAACAGTATGCTACAACAAAATAGTAAAATTTGCCTCAAACTCCTCCTACCTCACCCACCATTGTCAGGCCTTAAAACAGCTTTCCTGGCAGAACTCCCTAACACCTTAGCTCTATACCAGCTTCACCAAATACTGTACAAAAAATAAAAAGAGGAAGCAAACACAACCGAGGCAGATATGCATAAAAATAAATACGTTTATTGAAGTAAGCGCTTTCACGTCTGTAATGATGCTTCCTCAGACTTACAACAGACTACCATACCATCTATATACTTCCTTAGCATAATTACCAGCAATCAAAAATGCAAATCAATCAATCTTCTTTAAAAACTAAGCAACAACTACTTAAGGAAATATATATATATATATATATATATATATATATATATATATATATATATATATATATATATATATAAGTCCTTTTTATTAAGAATTGCTTAAAAAATTCAATATGTGCAAAAGCTAAAAACACTTGAGCAAAGCAAATGTATGAATTTCATTACAATAATATAAATGTATACCAATATTTATGAGAGCATTTGCAGAAAAATAGAAGCTCTGATTATATGAAAAGCAACTGAAAATTCTCTTAAATAAAGTTCAATTAAAAATTTTTCACCATTAAAAAAGTGAGCAGAAAAGGAGAAAAAATGAATAATATATAATGACGTATAAATATAAATGTATAAATAGATCTATCTATATTGAAATAACTATGCTACAGTTAAAATCTTAATTTCATAAAACTGGGAAGCAATATTAATGCTGCAAGGGTCTGTCTAACAAGAAAGGCTTAAGGATAACTTTATCATTAAGTCCATGACCTTTATCAGCCTGCATCCTGAAAATCCATTTAGTTTCCTTTTTTTCAGTTAAATTTTTCAAATTGCCTAATCTATCACTATGGTGGATAAGTTCTATCACTAAAAACAGAAAACTATTTAGTGAACCATGACTAAGTATGTGTTGGGCCAAGGCATTGCCTTCATCTTCTTTGTTAAGTGTGTAGATGTGCCCCTTACTTGCTCCCTTTAAGTGTGATTCGTCTTACCTATATAAAGTATGCATTGGGCCAAGGCATTGCCTTCATCTTCTTTGTTAATTGTGTAGATGTGCTCCTTTACTTGCTCCCTCAAAGTGCGATTCGTCTTACCTATATAAAAGGCTGGACATTTCGTACAAAAGGCAAGGTAAACGAGTTCTCCTGTTTTACAGTCAGCATAGTGTTTAAACTCATAAACAAGTGGTTGGGTGGGTAAACATATTATCATTACACATGTATGAGCAATGATTGTAGTTTCTGCAGCTAAAAGTGCCTTAACGTTGTGACTAACCTTGCCTCATCTGACTAGTCTCATCATTATAGCACAAAAGTCTTTTTAACGACTTATTATTCTTATATGAAAAACTGGCAGGAATACCTACAATTTCTCATAGCTTACCGTCCAAAGTAAGAATCTGCCAGTTCTTATGAATAATGTTACGAATGGTTCTATTTTTAGAAGTAAAAGGAATTTTCACTCTACACTTTTGTAACGCATTAGACTTAACTGCATTTGATCAGTGTGACTATCTCTTCTATCCCTGAAATAAGGTCTACCCTTATGAGTCCTATCCACAAAACTAGAATTGCTCAAGCATTCACATTCCTTGGGTTTGTAGCCTCTGGCTATAAACTCTTTCTCAAGATTATCCAATGCAACTTGGCAATTAGCCTCTGAGTTAGTTAATCTTCAAATTCTCAAGCCTTGGCCTTGTATAATGTTGTTGTAAACATGCATAGGGTGCATACTATGTCGAAATAACAAATTATTTTTTTGCAGCTCATTCTATACATTTCAGTATATACTTGTCCTTCACTTTTATAGATGTGAACATCTAAACATTCTATAGCTTCCTCTAACCATTTACCTGTAAACCTAAGGAAGCGTGTGGTTTAATTAATGTACTCTACAAAATCTTTCAATTCACTCTCTATGCCATTCCAAACAAGGAACATAACATCCACAAATTTTTCTAATAAGGTATATATCTAGAATATCTACCATTATTCAAAACAAATTCAATCTCCCAGTGTGCCATGACCAAATTTGCTTAAGAGTTAGTACATGGGATTCGCATGGCTACTCCATTAGTCTGTAAGAGATATTCATCATTGAAAGAAAAAAGCATTATTAGTTAGGATCAGATCTAACAGTATATAATATAACTGAATCTTATCTGCGGGCACTTCATTCTGTCTCAAAATCTGTCTAACGAAATTGACGCCTTCTTCATTAGGTATCATGGTGAATAGTGATGTGGCATTAAGGGTAACTGAAAAATTATTGCAACTATAATTATCAGAAAAAATATAATCAGATAAAGTGCACAAAAATGTTCTGTATCCCTAATAATCATGGTTGTCTTGTCGACTACACATCTTAATTGCTTTTCTATATAGATAGAAAGTGATTCTGTTAACCACCCTTGTCTAGACACAATAGGTCTTAGAGGTAGATCATAATAGTTCTTGTGTTATCTTAGGAAGACGTCTAATACTCGGAATGCAAGGGGTTTCTACTAAAAAGTATTTATACATCTCTGGTCCAATCACGCTAGACATTAGTAATTCGTATAAAGTAGTAGGTACATCAGGAGTAATTTTGTTAAGTTTCTCATTATTCAGTTTAACATAAGTGCTCTCATCACACAGCATTTCATTCATCTTCCTCATGTAGTCTCCGGTATTCATCACTACCGTAGATCCGCCTTTATCGACAGGACAAATGATAATACTTTCATTATTTCTCAATTCGAACAAAGCCCTATGCTCATTTGCAGTAATATTATAAAAAAATCACTATTTATTTTCTTAGAAACATTCATATCAATAATATCCTTCTCACAAGCCTTCACAAAGGCTTCAAGAAGGGAATGCAAAGCAGGTGTATAAGAAGTGGGTTTTATAAAACACGTTGCAGTTTTCTTCTTATAGCCAAACAATAAATGAAGCATAGCCTTCCTACAAAACATTTTGACATCAATAATGGAATCTACATTGTCAGTTTTTAAGGGGGGTATGAATGGCAATCCTCTCTCTAACAAGTTCACTTCATCTTCTTTCAGTATATAATCTGAAATATTAACAATCTGTCCAGCATCAGTGTATAGAAAGGGCTGCAGTAGAAATAATTTATTTCGACATACAGTATGCACCATATGCATATTAGCAACAACATTATACAAAGCCAAGGCTTGAAAATTTCAAGATTAACTAGCTCAGAGGCTAGTTGCCAAGCCACATTGGATAATCTTGAGAAAGAGTTTATAGCCAGAGGCTGCAAACCAGGGGAATGTGAATACTTGAGATATCCTAGTTTTGTGGATAGGACTCATAATGGTAGACCTTATTTCAGGGATAGAAGAGATAGTCACACTGATCCCAATGCAGTTATGTCTAATGCGATACAAAAGTGCAGAGTGACAATTCCTTTTACTTCTAACAATAGAACTATTTGCAACATTATTCATAAGAATTGGCAGATTCTTACTATGGACGATAAGCTACGAGAATTTGTGTTATTCGTCCCAGTTTTTCATAAAAGAATAATAAGTCGTTAGAAAGACTTTTGTGTTATAATGATGGGAATAGTCGGATGAGGCGAGTTTTGTCACAACGTCAAGGCACTTTTAGCTGCAGAAACTGCAGTCATTGCTCATAATGTGTAATGATAATAAGTTTACCCATCCAACAACTAATGTTGTTTATGAGTTTAAACACTATTCTGTCTGTAAAACAAGAGACCTTGTTTACCTTGCCTTTTGTATGAAATGTCCAGCCTTTTATTTAGGTAAGATGAAGGGTCTACTTCACAATGTCGAAAGCCGACAATATTGAAGCTGATATTGTCGGCACCAAAACATCTAAAGCGCAGAACATCGTGCAGGTAAATGGAAATCTCCATAGGTGGAGATTTCTGTTTACCTCAATGTAGTGAAGTCTCGGAGTTGGAATATTTAAGTAGGGGGGTGGGGTGTGCAGCCCCCCCATGTGTGGGGGTGCGGGGGGCCTTGCCCCCCTGCCTACGCTAGTTAGTTTTTATTTTTGTTTGTTTTTTTTAAACGTTATTCGATGTTTTACTGCATCGATCACTAGAGATCGACCTTTAGTGATTCAATGTAGTAAGATTTCGATAAAGTGATATAGACGCAAGATGAATCACACTTTGAAGGAGTGAGTAAGGGAGCATATCTATGCAATTAACAAAGAAGATGAAGGTAATGCCTTGGCCCAACACATACTTAGTCATGGTTCACTAAATAGTTTTCTGTTTTTAGCGATAGAACTTATCCACCATAGTGATAGATTAAGCAATTTGAAAAATTTAACTGAAAAAAATAAATAAATAAATGGATTATCCGGATGCAGGTCAATAAAGGTCATGGACTTAATGATGAAGTTATCCTTAAGCCTTTCTTGTTAGACAGACCCATGAAGCATTAATATTGCTTACCAGTTTTTATGAAATTAAGGTTTTGCACATATTGAATTGTTTAGAAAGGACTTTTATGCATGTGCATGTATATATATATATATATATATATATATATATATATATATATATATATATATATAAATATATTTCCTTAAGTATTTTTTTCTTAGTTTTTAAAGAAGATTGATTTGCATTTTTGATTGGTGTTAATTACGCTAAGGAAGCATATAGATGGTATGGATTGTCAGTAGTCTGTTATAAGTCTGAGGAAGTGTCATTGCAGACATGAAAGCCCTTACTTCAATAAAAGTGTTTATTTTTATACATACCTGCCTCAGTTGTGTTTGCTTGTTCTTTTTATTTTTCATTCAGTTTACCTTTTGGGTTAAGAGCAGCTTAGTTTACCATCTCCTGGTTTTGTTCTTCACCAAATACTGTACCAACCTGACAAAGCTCCAGCCTTACAAGACTTGATCACCCTCTACTCCAATAACTGAGAACTTAGATCCACTAACAAGGCACTAATCACAATCTCCAAAAGCCATTACAGCTCTGGTGACTCCCTGTATTCTAGCAACATTGCCAAGACTTGGAACTCCCTACCACTACAAATCAGGGTGCACCCTAACAAAACCATCTTCAAAAAAACAGCTTATTTCCCACCTAAACTACTCCTGGACATGCAACTGCCTAGCACCTGGCTGACATATTCTAACTCATTTCCCCTACCCACTATCCAACCTCTTTAAAACTCCCACAGATACACTATATATTATCACACGTTACTTGTAACTGCCTAGCACCTGGCTGACATATTCTAACTCCTTTCCCCTACCCACTATCCAACCTCTTTAAAACTCCCACAGATGCATGATATATTAACACACGTTACTTGTAACTGCCTAGCACCTGGCTGACATATTCTAACTCCTTTCCCCTACCCACTATCCAACCTCTTTAAAACTCCCACAGATGCACTATATATTATCACACATTACTTGTAACTGCCTAACACCTGGCTGACATATTCTAACTCCTTTCCTCTACCCACTATCCAACCTCTTTAAAACTCCCACAGATGCACTATATATTATCACACATTACCTGTAACTGCCTAGCATCTGGCTGACATATTCTAACTCCTTTCCCCTACCCACTATCCAACCTCTTTAAAACTCCCACAGATGCACTATATATTATTGCACGTTATTTACCAACTCACTGTCGCCTACTCCTCACTGTCACATCTATACCCACTAACTCTACCCTAGACTATGTTGAAAAGCTTTCCCTTAAAATGTCAATGCAACTCATATGAACTTGTCTATATTCTCCTCTTTTTTAGTTTTTTCTTTCTTGTCTTATCTTCAGTACATCTTCAAGATTACCTCTACTAAACATACTGTATGAACAACCATCATATGTTACTACCAGCTATACTTTTAACTGCATGTCTAAACCACTATCTTTTGTAAATATCTTATGCAATCATATGTTATTATGTGCTATAATTTTATAACTGAATGTGTAAATATCTTATGTATAGTATGTTAGAAATTGTTCTGGAGCTTTTCTCCCCGGGCCTTCGTTGAAAACAGGCAACACTGTCTAGTTGGACCTCCCCTGTAAACAAATGTAAAATAAATAAATAAATAATAAATAAATTTACTTCTCAGAATTCAAGACCAATGCCAGTGGTCTCTGGCTGACTAAATTTCCAGATGATTGCAAATTAGGAGCTGTCATTGAAGCTCACACTGACACAAATGTTCTCCAAGATAGGTTGACACAGACAAACAACTGGTGTCAGAGCCATGGACTAAAACTAAATTATAAGAAATGCATAACAGTATCCTTTGGGAAGTCATCCATCCCTGGTAACTATCATATTGACAACACATCCCTTAGATTTGACTCAGTAGTCGGGGATGTAGGGACACACATAAATAATAATCTAGCCTTTGACCATCATGTGTCTACAGTGGTAAGGAAATCATTCTATATTGCACAGCTTATAAACAAAGGTATGACATCTAAGTCCAAGAAAGTCATTGTTCCACTGTAGTCGGCATTCATAAGACCTATCATTCAGTACAATGCCCCATTTTGTATGTACCTAACCAGACATATTTCACAATTGGAATGTCCACAGAGGTTCCTCACTAAAAGAATACAGGACATAAGTAAAATGACTGCCTCAAGGCCCTATCCCTGCATTATGCATTATGCATTATGCCTCCTATAGGCTTTTGAAGGGAGCTTTATGCCTGGCATACATGGCATTTTAAGACCCCACTCTGATGGACCTCCTGCATATCCACAAAACAAACATCACCAGAATTACCCATTCTAAAGACTTAAACCTTGGCTGTGATATAAATACGTCCTGCTGGAGAGATAGGTATGTATCCCAGAGACTACCATGTCTATGGAACATGCTCCCCATCCATGTGAAGCAGAGTTCCTCATTAACTCAATTCAAATGCAACTTGGACAATTGGATGGGAAACCAGAAATTCATCCCTGTCTCTAATGGATGCAGTTAACCTGTAAATAGTTCCTCTCCTAAACCCCTGCTTACACTTATCAAGGGTATCAGAACTTGTCAGAGATTTGGGATGCATGGCTAGGCTTAAAAAGGTCTTTGTGGTCATTAGCCTTGTAAACACCTATGAATCTATGAACCTGTATCCAAGCTCATGATGCTGAGTCCCCTTTTAGGCCCTTAAATAAAGCAGCCTATCTCCTTTTGTAAGAAAGATGAACTGTTAAAGTACACTCTGCCCAGATGAAGGGTTAGGAAGCTTTGAGTCTTTACTGCATTATTTTAAGACATGAAATACTGTTTCAGTAATAAATTTGAGCAGGAGAAGACGTATCTTGACAGATTTGCCCAGGTGTGGCAAGAAATTGCTTTTTACCTTTTTTAAGGGTTAAACTGCTTCTAAAGTAAAATGAGAAGGGGGAGAAAAGACCAACCAGGATTCCCACTGTGCATTTGGCAGTTATACCAAAAGACCCCTAGATGTTACATATGAGGAAACATTTATGAACTGCATAGGTCAAAGCTATGGTGTATAAGAAAGATGGCACAATTAAATTGATAAAATGAAAGAAAAGATGTTGCTTGACTGATCTTTCTATCAACTGCTATCAAAATTTTGGAATTGCTTTGCAGCTAAAAGCATGGTGGAGTAGATTAAGTATCAGTTTTATATAATTCTGTAATTAAACTATTTACTGGTATCAATAAATTGCTGCAATAAATTTACAGTACCTGAGCCAGTGCTGTCCATATCAGCATATATAGTAATTCTGATTCTGGACACAGCTTTGTCTGTGCTTGGGATTTATGATACCCCAAACTCTGATAATGACACTGAATTCTGTATCATTCAGATCTTAAGTTATGAAAATCTTGGAAATCGGCACAGAAGGCCCTCACCTTTATGGCATCGGGCCAGTTATATGGTCTGAAGACCGATGATCAAAACTGACAGGCTTATTAGGCAAGAAGCACAAAATAAAGCTTTCTGAAGGGTATGAAAAGAAGATAGGAAAACCCCCCTATTCTGCCATTAGCCATCTTCATCAGAATAGTTCATAACTATATTTAACACTGCCTTTCTGATAAGTTCATCAAGGAGGAATCATACTTTTATTATCTTGACTCTTCTTTATCCCCTCTCCACCTTCCCACACATAAAAAATATTGTTAGAGCTGATGTTATTGTAGCAGTCTCCCTCCGTCTCTCTCCTGTTTGCATTTTTAATTACATGTGGATCTTTGAGATAGAATCCTGCTCATTAATAAGAAAACTAAGGCAATTTTGATTAGCACTGGATTTCAACTGTAACTTATCCATCCAGAGTAGTCTATATCAAGTTCATCCAGGCATAAACTTTTAATTACTTACCAATAAACTCTTATTATTGCTCCAAAGAACTATAACTTTACAAACAGAATGTAAGTGCGTCCTTTTTTTTTCATCCTCCAGAAAGCCAAATACTGTACTAATCTGCACTCCTAACATATAATCCTTTCACTTTTTTTGCAAACAAACTTATCTCTTCCTCATCATAAAACCTCCTCAAATTCCATTCCATTCCATTCCTGTACAGTGTGTGTCCTAACATGGCCACAACATAAACATCACTGAAGTTGCCACTTTATTTCTGTCATAAGACCAAAAACCCAGGCTTCCCTTATACTGTCACTGAGAAGTCTTTCTTACTGAAAACAGTATTGTATATAACACATGAAGTATGTTCTGTAGATGTCCAAAGACCATTACTCCTATCCCTAACGTAATACCTGTATACTTCTCGTTTCTTCTCAGCTCCTCCCTTCGCATGCTATGTTTCCTGATTTTTCATGCTGCTCTGCTTGAAACGTTACTTCTGTGTGTGCCCTAAATATTTATATTTGATAAGATCCTTTACTATTGTGCATTGTTATGATTGAGTAATTAATGTTGTTAATCAATTGGCATTAATGTAACAGTGCACACATTCAATATGGATGAGTAAATTACTCAGTCAAGAAATTTTAAATCAGTCAATACATGAAGTAACTCCAGTCAATGTGTACTTTGGACACATATATAATGTAGTTTGGACACATGTATATAACACTTGCATTTTTAATGCCAGAACATTGTGTCACAAGCAATAATGAGGTGGAGAGACCTGAAGAACGAGATAAAACAACATGTATTCCAAATCAGATAGTCTGCTGATTTTAAAATTGACAATGAACAATGTGTGTTATCAGCAAAAATGACAGAATAAAAATAGATTCTCGCACTGCCCAGATCTTAACTGGATAAAAGAAGTAAAATGCCTTATAATTAGTTTATCTAATGGAAGACAAACCTTGAAAAGTTATTGTCCATTCCTAAAACTATTTCAGGGAAATGTACATACAGTACTTTTCTTGAAAGTTATTATTCACTTGCAACTCTGAATGTAAGCAAAATAATCGGAGTGAAATATCAATGCTAATAGCATTTAAAAGAACAGTTGAACTGCATGCATATTTAATTAACTATGTACGTCATGAAATTATTTAAAAAGGCTGAAATTATTTGAAATTGAAGATGAAATTTAAGCCTAAAACTTAAAACAAATGTGCAAATATTTCTAAATATTTATGTTTTTATTACTTCTACAGCAAAATGTATTGTTATATTTTTTCTATTTATCTATCTATCTATCTATCTATCTATCTATCTATCTATCTATCTATCTATCTATCTATCTCAATCTGTTAATTTGCTAGCATTACTCAGTCAGGTAGGTGCACTGGTCAAAAGACTTTTTTCAATCATTAGCCAAGTCAATGAACACCCCTACACACACACACACACACACACACACACACACACACACACACACACACACACACACACAAATAGTTACATAACAAGTAGCTGGAAGAGTACTAAATATAAGTGTATTGTAGGAAATAAAGTATACTGTTAAAATAAGTTATGGAAAGAAGTGATGTGATATTCTGGCATTAATCAAATTTATTTTGTTTCAATATTGTCCTTCAGTGTGAGTCACATAATGCCACAATTGTTGATAAGACATTTGGTAGTGGATAGGTATACCCTACACTCACAAGGGGTTATAATGAATAAATGCAGATGCTGTTTTAAGGATTGATTGCTCTAGCACTACCTTGTAAATTTGGTATTGACTAACACTCCGATAATGGAGTTGATTGTCTGATTGTTTCATTGGCATGCTGATCAGTAAATAACATACTTAACAAATAGGCCAATAAATATTAATGATTCTACTTCTGCCATGTAGTATCACTGCTGCTTCTGTCAGCTGCCTAGAGAAGAACACTATCAGAAGGTAACCTGAAAAAAGTAATGGTTTCATGTAGGTAAACTGGCAGTTGGACTTTCTGCAGGAGATGTAAATTAAACTAATGCACTGTGACTTTTTATATGCTTTTATTGCCTCTTCTAATTTCCAGAACAGATCAATGGTGTTAAAAATTATTCTATACTGAAAATGTATCCTTTAAAGTGGCATCCATGCTGTGTTCTGTGCATTGCATTTTTATTTTCCCAACATGGTTAGTATGCTGTACTTTGAAAATAACCTCATCATACAGAAGACAAAAGTCATGGTAGAAGAAAAAAGTGTGGAATGGAAAGGATAGTAAAGTGAAACAAAATGATGTTGCTTATTTGTCTGACATCTTTATTCTACAGTGGATTTCTTGTGTATGACATTTTATGGAAGTGTTTTTGTCTGTTAGTTAATTTTCAACATTTGGCTACTACTGTCTCCTTCTCCTCTCATTTAGCTGTCAGACACAAAGGCTTTTGTCCACTAAGGTGTGTTTCATAATCAGAGGCCGTATCTACTTCATTACACATCATGCATTTAAAGGCTTTTTCTTTTAAGCAAGAGCTTTGCTGCTCTGACATATATCGAATAATACTAATCCGCTCTTTTGGGGGATTAGGTCTCCACACTGACTTGCTTGTTGGTTGTCATTGATTTAAACTCTAACCCTTTTGAGCAGGTGTATTGCCTGTCTAGGGACCTCCTTAGGTTGTCATAAAGAAATCAATTCAGTATGTTAAGCTGTGCAAATACCACTTGCAGTGTTTAAAAATGCAATGTATAATATACACTTTCATTTATAAAAACTGTAATTTGAGCACTTATAAACACACACATACACACACACACACACACACACATATATATATATATATATATATATATATATATATATATATATATATATATATATATACTGTATTACTGGAAATGGGACAGGAACTACTGTACAATGCTTTTAGGGAGCACACTGTCAAATACTTTTTTATATAAAATTTTATCAGGATGCCATATAAACTATTTGCATTGCAGGCAAATCAAGTTGTAATCTTAGAAGTGTAGGAATTAATCTGCTAAAGCTGAAGCTAAGTTTTTCCCCTCTAGGTGCATCTGTTTAATACAGCTACAATGTCAGATACCCCTATTATCTTTTAAGATTTAATTTACTGCTAAGAATGAGCATGTTCCTTGTTTAAGTGATATTATGCTAGGTGTTTGTCCACCAGCCATGCTATCTCCCCAAACTACTTTACTGCATTAATCTCTTTGCATGTCAAACTCTTGCTGTAGTCCAACAAGTCTTCATAATTATCAGTTATTGTATCATCTTTAATTAGTTTACTAGATAATAATTAATTTGATTTATGTATGCTGACCTTGAGCATGTATCTCACATGATTATTACGCAAATTGCTCATCTCATGTTTTGTCCAATAGGGCATGGTGTTTGCTCTCAGTAACAAGACACCCTGAGTCTTAACATCTGAGAAACTTTTTTTTGTCTGCTCAGCACTTTTGAAGCAGTGCCCACATTTCACTCACTTCATGTGTTGTCCTTTATAACTCTAGATCATAGGATTCTGTGTAGGAGACTTATACGTATGCTTTTATATCTCTTCAGTAGGCATCTTTATAGCAAAGCCAAGCTGGTTAATTTTTAACTCATTAAGGTATAGCTTCAAAGGTTCATAGTTGAGCACTAGGCTAACTGTCCTAAAGGGCACACTTAAGCATAGCCAATAACCCAAGGTCAAAATCAAACCTTGGAGTTTGTGTCTATGAGATAAAGACCTTAACCATTATGCAACAATGAATTGTGTAAGTGAAGAATACTCTGGATGAATGAAAAATGTGACACTGAGGAAAATCTGTGTCTACAGTATAACAAACCACTTGTTTAAATGTATATGACATTACAAGATTCCCAATTATCAATTCAAAAAGCTGACAACAAAGCAAGAAATGCTCCTTATTCCAAATGTATCTAAAAATACTGGAACTCAATTTCTCCTCCAGTCAGACTCCTGAGCAGTGCATACATATTCAAAGACAAAATAAAATTGTAGCCTGCTTTACTACTTGCTATGCCCCTGCTATTCCCTAGGATAAATCATTCTTAAACTACTCTCCTTATGTACACATATGGTTCCCCTTCAAAACATCTAAAACTCATAACATCTAATAGCAAAACATTGAGACCATAACATCTAAAATCCATAACATCTAAAACACATAACATCAAATTTCATAACATCTAAAATGTATATGTAACAGTGTATAATCAAATGTGTAAATGTTATAGTTTAAACTGCTAATCATATGGTATCACTATGAGATGTTGTAGTTTTTATTTCTGTAGTTATTATTTATATAGTGTAGGCATTTATACTATTTATATAGTGTTTATTTTGCCACTCTGTATATGTTTTTAGGCCATACAGGTCAGTGATATAGACATTATGTGTACATTCTCTATGGTGATCGTGATACAGTGGGGTTAGGAAATTAACTTTTTCCAACTGTAGTGTGATCTCAGAGTTGGTATATTTAATTTACGGGTGATGTGGGGGGCAGAACCCCCCACATAGGGGGTGCAGGGGGGGCTTGCCGCCTGCAGAAATGTAGTAAAAAGTGTGTTTGTTAGTTTGGTGTCATTATATGAGGAGGGGATGTTATTTTCTTGTGATTTGTAGTGTTTGATGTTGTGATGCACATTTTAGAGTTTATGAAATTCGATATTATGGGTTTTAGATGTTATGGTTTTGATGTTATGATTTTAGATGTTATGAGTTTTATATGTTTTGAAGTGGAACCACACATACATGTCAGAGGCTAGCTATTCTATATTTTCTTTTATTTTTCTGTCTTCTACCCTTTTTATCCCAAAATGCACATAATTATATCTAACCTAATGCACTGCACCCAATGCTGACTATGTTGCTGCTAAAATACTTGTTAATTTCATAATTATCTGTTTTATTTATCCCCACTTTGTATCTAATGCTGCTACTGTTAAATAATTTTCATGGAACTTTGTTTGCAGCACTGGTAAATGTTACCGGAGTATTCTGTATGTTATGTACTACTGTTATTATTTCATGTGGAGCTTTTCTCCCTGAGCCTCTGCTGAAAAGGAGCTTGTTTGCCAAGTCAGATGTTCACAGTAAACAAATGGAAATAAATAATAAATAAATGTGTCAAGTGTCATCTTCTTCATGTCTCAGCTGAACATTCTGAAACCTGACATACACCTGTAAGCCATTAAATCCTCACCACTTTACTAACTGTAATGTGTTATTGATTTAAGCAGCAGCCATCTGTGCTTTTAAATTCCTTCATGTAAAAATGCTAGTAGGGGACCATACCAGAAGAGAGGAAATTCCTCAGGATTACTGCATCTCTAAAACAGTGCTACCATTCCAGTTGAATCAAGCTGTGTCTCCACTTACATAATTTCTCCAAGCAGATGAGCTATTTCAAAACACAAAAAAAAAAATAAATAAAGCTACATGAATGATTAGTTTTGGCTGCAGCTGATAAACCACTTTGTTTATAGTCATACTTTACTTCATGGTTACTTTTTGGCATCATACCATGCCTTGCTTGGTCAGCATTTTATAGGTATGCCAAGTAACTTTTAAATTCTTGTTTTTGGATACATATTGTTTTTTTCTCCTGAGGAAATAGGGTAACAGAGATAAACATAAAGCTTGTGTGGTTTTACTTTCAAAATAAAGGAATAATTGAAACCATAAAATTCATTTTACATTTAAATTTGCAGGGGCTACATGGTGCTAAATTGTACAGTTTTCACCCCATGTTCTTTTGTTCCCTTATGCAATCCTTTTAAATATTTTGTATAAAATTGTGTTTTGGATTTTGCACTGCACAAGATTCTTCAGTTATTTGCACTTTTAAGAAATGACATAATGCCAAAGAACATGCTATATTTTTCAGTAGACAAATCATTGTTTCGGGTCTATATTAAAAACTCGAAGAGGCGTTGCAGCAAACACCTCTTCATCGACACATACACAGCAAATGCACAAAACCACGAACGTTGACATCAGCGACTTCTTTGCCTGGTAATGAAATCACTTGTCCATCCCTGTAAGTTTGCTGTTTTCCCCAATGTAGTGCAATCTTTAAGCCATAGACATGCACACTTACAACACCAATGACTTAACTCTTTCCAAAACATAAAAACTACTTACTTACCCTCTTAACAGAAACTGGACGATACAAAACCAAATTATGTGGGGGGCTGTGCCCCCTATACTCCATCTGCATACACACACACACAAATATATATATATATATATATATATATATATATATATATATATATATATATATATATATATATACTAACTCCAGGATTGTACTAAAGTGGGGAAAAGGACATACACCTTTTACTTACCTTACAGTACTGTGCCACTTCCACTACTGCTCGGAGCACACAAAACATTCACCATATTACTTTAGATACTTCCCATAAAAATGTAACTTCCCATAAAAATGTAAAGAGACATATCCACATTTAGAAACACTACAACACTACTTTCTATGCTAATATCGGTATTCTGGCAGTTGGCACTTTAAGTTACAGTAATGTGTTTTTATCACAAGCAAATTACATGTGAAGGAAAACACAAATCATATCTATAGCTTAAAACTCAGTATTTTGAAATTTAGGGTTGTAAGCTTTCAGTATAACGAGATTCAGTCGAATGAGTTTTCAATATTTTGAAAATTAGGTATTGTGGTCTAAGTCAAATGAAATTCAGTATTATGAGTTTCAGTCATGTGAAGTGGACCCATATATATATATATATATATATATATATATATATATATATATATATATATATATGTGTGTGTGTGTGTGTGTGAGTGTGTATGTGTGTGCATGCATGTGTGTGTGTGTGTGTGTGTGTGTGTGTGTATTAATCTATACATACACACACATATATATATATATATATATATATATATATATATATATATATATCTATATAGATCCACTATGTAATCTCGAAATGCTGAAATCCAGAAATTCAGTATTTTGAAATTACATAGCCAAAAACCCAAGCACAACTCACAATTATGAAAATACACAACCATGAAATTCAAAATGCTGAAACTACGCTACACATACAAAACACACATAAACAAACACAAAACTCCCCCCCACAATCAAATAAATGCATCTACACTGTAGATAAGAAGGAGGGCAAGCCACCATGCACCCCCACACCCCCCTACTTATATATTCTAACTCCGAGATTGCACAAACAGAAACACAAACGAAACTCAATCACATCTTACAGTCCCTCACACACACATCACAGTCACAACACACACTTACACACACTAAAGCCCCTAACCAACACATTTATAGACACAAACTTACCTAAATTCAACTGATACATCCACACACCGCACCAGCGGAAGCGGACATTCAACATCCCATTACTTCAGGATTTTGAATTTCGCCCACTTCTGCCTGTTTCAGGACTTTGAGTTTTTGGCTATGTAATTTCGAAATACTGAATTTCGGGATTTCAGTATTTTGAAATTGCATAGTGGACCCATGCACACACACACACACACACACACACACACACACACACATATATATATATATATATATATATATATATATATATATATATATACACACACACATACATATATATTAAATATATATATATATATATATATATATATATATATATATAGCTATCTATAGATATAGGTATATATGGGTTCACTATACAATCTCAAAATTTTGAAATATCGAATTTCAAAATCTTGACACTATGTAGCCGAAACCCTTAAATACCAAAAGACCAGAAGCGCGAAATTAAAAATACCGAATGTACAGCACACATACAGCACACACACATACAATGCACACAACTTCACCCCCAATCAAACATATCATCCTACACTACAGATAAGCAGGGGGTCAAGCTCTCCTTGGGGGTTATGCCCCCCCACCCCCCTACTTAAATATACTAACTCCGAGATCGCACAAACAGACACACAAGGGAAACACACCCACACATTTTACAGTCCCACACACACACACACACACACACACACACACACACACACACACACACACACACACACACACACACACACACACACACACACACATCACAGTCATAACACACACTGACCCACACTAAAGCCCCTAACCAACACACTTACACATAGATACTTACCTGAACTTCCACCTATCCATCAACAAACAGCAACACCAGAAGCTACTTCAATATCTCTGTACATCAGGATTTTGAATTTTGCACTTCTGGTATTTCGGGGTTTCGGCTACATAGTCTCGACATTTTGAAATTCGATATTTCAAAATTTTGAGATTATGTAGTGAACCTATATATATATATATATATATATATATATATATATATATATAGATATATATATATATATAGACATATATATATATATATATATATATATATATATATATATATATATATATATATATATAGATATATATATATCCATCCTTTGGGTCCCCCTGCAAAATGTTAATGTTCACATTCTTTTTGTATTTTGGTCTTTACTTTTCAACATGCCTCTCAACTATCCAGATTTTCACAGAAGGTTCAGATTTTTGCCTCATAATTTTGGTCAGTTTTTCTTATAATATGTATTTTCTGGGCAAATTTCTGAGGGCCGAAGTCACTAAATAATCACTTACTTTTGATTTTCATACTTCAAATCCTTCAAACATGCAAATTAATAAAAAAAGTTATTCTAGCAACTTTCTGGTTTTATTCAAATTTGTCCCTGATTATGGGCCTTTGCTCCCCCTTACCATTATTTGAGTCTTTGTCCAGATTCCTTACTCTTAGAGGTTAAGAGCTATGCTTTTCATTGTTTTGGTTCCTCGCCTTCTGATAGTTGACGTTCCATTGTAGAAACTTTTTGGAATTTGTATGTGTACATGATTTTCCATTCTCTGTGATTCACTGTTTGCAGCCATTGCCAAGATTAGTCTGTCACATTATTTATGTAATTGGTTAATTTTAAGTTTCACAAATATCATTCTGTTCAGAACAAACCCATATAGTATGGCAAAAGCAAAAGCATGTGGGGTACTGCGGACACTTGAAACATCAAATACTTCAATAGGTCGCATACAGGGAGCATGTCTAACAGATGAGTATGTACTGTGACAAAGAGCTATAGATTCAGTTGTAAGAAGACAGGGAAAACAAAGCCGTATTAAATGGATATGTCCCATGGGCATGCTGTTGCTTCAGTAATGAAAGAAATATCTAGCACAGAAAGCAAAGTCATCTTTCAAAATGTGTTATATGTCAGTTCTGTACTTAAAGATAGGTAGATAGATAGATAGACAGATAGATAGAATGGCTATAGATATAGCTATTAGAATATATAAGTAATAGAATCATGATTGTTTTTGTTACTACTCAACAAAAAGGATTCAGGCACATATTTGTTCAGGAAGGCATAAAAGACAGCTGGAAAATATTAACCATTGCTGTGAGCCTGAGTTCTTCAAACTTCCAATAAATGAACATATAATGACATTTGTCAAAAATAAAGAGGAGTTCAATAAGAATAATCACATGACTGCTCTGTAATAGAAATTACTTGATGCAGCTCAATGAAGTTTAGGCATACAGAGCTTGGACCTGGGACAGTGCTGTATAAGAAAACTTTGCATTCATGAAAATGGCATTCACCATGCAAATGAGTAGACTGCACTATAGTAAGTCACATGCAGGTGGCATGTCCAACACAACATGTGTCCACATGTACATCAAAGTGGTGTATATATGATACTCATGCACTGTTGAAAATCTATTAAAAGCCTATCCAGCAAGGATCAAGCTGTGTTTATTTTACAACTGGGAAGGAAAGGAGGTGATAGGATAGTCAGAAAGTGGTGAAGAACAAGCAGAGGAATGCGCAAAAATTAATGAAAAGACGTATGGGTGGGAAAAAATGGATAATTCTTTTGTGGGACAGATGTCATCTTTTAGAAAAAGCATAGCAGGGAGGAAGCTGGGGGATGATGTGAGTAGGAAGGAAGGAGGGATTAAAGATGACAGCAGGAGCAAGCACACAATCATATAGCATAATGGTTGAGAACAAGAACACTTGCCCATCTACTTAGTTAACTGAATAAACTACTGGAAACTTCAACAAGGTGTCTTTATTCCTTCCACAGAGAGGACATCAGAGAGAGAGAGAGAGAGAGAGTGAGGATCTTTTAGATCTGCTAGCTAAAGTGATTTTGTCTGGACTTATCCTTTATACTTGGTTTTGTATAATGGCTGAGAAGGAAGATGGTAATAAAAAGGGTGATTATAATTGTGAAATGCAAAAAGAAAGAGGATGGACAATTGGTGCAGGCTAGGATTTGATAATAAAGAGTGGATGTTGAGTGGCACATGAGGAAGGGGGAAACACCATCCTAATAGGGAACATGGCCACAAGCTGGTCACCTTCATAGCTGACATCATGAGTAGGTTTCATCATTGGTGGCCTGATGAGTGGATTGGATGCCTATGTGACACTTCCAGTTACATGAGGATGCACACCATGGTGACATTCTAGGATATGAGACACTGATCCATCTCAGTCCTGAACAGCCACCGACACTCCAGATGGTGACTCAGTAAGGCTACTCTGTGCCACTCACTTAGAAACAGCATAAACCTCCTACCAGAAAAACAGTACCAGAGATTAGTAATAAGCCCTACAGGTTACCTCCCACAGAATTAATTTTGTCACTCTACATAGAGGGGTCAGAAGACTTCTATGGATACAATGTTTGACACATTGACGGGTGCAGAGCACAGTCCACACTGCTGCACCCTGTCCTGCTACACAAATGATGATGCAGACAAAATTAGCATAAATGTTGAGAAACGATACAGTAACAAAATATAATGAGCATAAGAAGATGGCAAGGAGAAAGAGAACAGGAAGTAAGCAGAAATGTTTGGCATGATGTGTTCACTTTTTATATGACACGCCCTGGTGAATATAAAACAACAGAATAAATGCCTAAGAAACACTTTTGTTAAGATATGCGAATAACGGTGTGAGATATGACTGGCTGTTCACCTAATACTCCTGTAAAGGACACTAGCAGAGTTCATGCATGGTCACCAGTGTATCTACAATGGACAAAAAAGAAATATACAAACTAAACAAATTAAAAGTTTAGCTCTGTGGAAAACAAGTTATGTGGATTTTTCATGCATAGCATACAAAATACAGGAAAGTGTGGCATAGTTTAACACAACACTACAATAACATGTCAAAAGCCAACAATCCAGATAGGTATTGTAAAAATTATAACTATTGAAATAATCCAGATGGAAAATATACTTTGCTGCAGTGGTGCACAACTTCATTACAGTTGTCAACCATTGCTGTTTCAGGCATAACTGGCACAATGAAAACAGTGCACATGTACAAAGCATTACAAACTCCCAGTCCAGCAAGGGCAATGAACACCTATGTAATGGTAATCATATATGAACAAGGAAGAAAACACCTATGTGATGGTAACCATATACCAACAAGATAATGCACACCTATGTAATGGTAATCTAACAAGGCAATGCACATCTATATAATGGTAATCATATACCAAAAGACAATGCACAGCTATGCAGTAGTAATCACATACCAACAAGGCAATGCATGCCTATGTAATGGTAATCACATACTGACAAGGCAATGAAAACCTATGTAATGGTATTTAGATACCAACAAGGCAAAGAATACCTATGTAGTGTTAATCATATACTAACAAAGCAATGAACACCTATATAATGGTAACTGTATATCAACAAGGCAATGCACACCTATGTAATGGTAACTGTATATCAACAAGGCAATGCACACTTATATAATGGTAACTGTATATCAACAAGGCAATGAACACCTATGTAATGGTAACTGTATATCAACAAGGCAATGAACACTTATGTAATGGTAACTGTATATCAACAAGGCAATGAACACCTATGTAATGGTAACTGTATATCAACAAGGCAATGAACACCTATGTAATGGTAACTGTATATCAACAAGGCAATGAACACCTATGTAATGGTAACTGTATATCAACAAGGCAATGAACACCTATGTAATGGTAACTGTATATCAACAAGGCAATGAACACTTATGTAATGGTAACTGTATATCAACAAGGCAATGAACACTTATGTAATGGTAACTGTATATCAACAAGGCAATGAACACCTATGTAATGGTAACTGTATATCAACAAGGCAATGAACACCTATGTAATGGTAACTGTATATCAACAAGGCAATGCACACTTATGTAATGGTAACTGTATATCAACAAGGCAATGAACACCTATGTAATGGTAACTGTATATCAACAAGGCAATGAACACCTATGTAATGGTAACTGTATATCAACAAGGCAATGCACACTTATGTAATGGTAATCATATACTAAGTAGGGAATGAACACTTTTGCAATGATAATCATATACCAGGAAAGCAATGAACATCTTTGGAATGGTATTCCTATCCTAACAAGGCAATGAACACATATGTGGTAATCATATACCAACAAGGCAATGAGCACCTATATAATGGTAATCATGTACCAACAAGGAGAAAATCATCAAACTGCAGTGATACACAGAGGGAGAGCATAGCTGGCATGCTGATGGCAATGTCAGGAATAACTGTCTCAGGTATGGCCAGTATCACCATTACAAGTGCATTTGGGATCATGTAGAAGTCCTACAAGCAGCAAAGATGCATGTAACGGTTAGCTTTTAAACAGCAGTGAAAAACTGGGCAGTGTTGTGGGAAGTAGATAAAGAAGCATTACAGGCCTGTGATACAATTCACTTAACTCACCACTGAGAGAGTTTGCCTGCCTCCTCTGCAGACAGGTTAGGTTTTGAATAATCTTAATATCCTTTGCTGCAACATAAAAAATGCATTAATAGGCACAGCCTAACTAAGACTACCAGAAAAAGACTTTGCCTGTTCATTAAGACTTATTCTAAAATTAGTCAAGAAAATTAAACCCTAATGTAGTCATTTGTTTTTCTCTCTATAACCTCTTCCTGCTATTGCCAGATGTCTGGATATAACCACCTCAGATCATTTTATGTTTGTGCGGAAACTATTCACAAGAGCAGGTGATACTTGTGGTTTCACTCAATCATCTGGCATGCAAGTGCCAGACATTCTTCTTATAGTGGGAACTCTAGGCACTCTGTGTATTGCATATGCAACAGATGCAGAAAAATCTTTGTATCTCTGTTTCAGCATGCAGAAACCCTGCAGTACTCAGATTTTGTTACCTAAATAACTATTTTTGGCATGTGTAAACACTTCTTATATCACGTTTTGCATTTCTGTAAAGGGGACATACCCTTTTGAATAATTTTTCTAAAGACCTCTCCCTACTATAAAATGTATAAACTGGCTCTGTTTTTATTACATGCCAAATTTTTTGTCGCATTATTATCTGGCTCAACTAATATAGCCCTCTACAACAGTAGGACCACCACTGTTCTGTTTGCAATAATGCCTGACAGGGTGTATGTTATTGTGTAAATGATGCCCGCAAAGGGGTGTTCTGAGGCCTGATGCCCAGGCGGAGGGCCTCAACACCCCTGAAACGCCATTATTTCCACAATAACACATACCCCAGAGGGCATTTTTACACTTAGAGAATGGGTTGTCTGCAAAATTGTTGTGTTTTAGTTATTTCGTTATTTATTTATTACTATATTTTATATATTTTTGATGTAAAATAGTTCCTTTGCCTAATGTTTCAAACTTGCTGAGGTATATGTTAATGGTGTTTGAGGAAGCATTTTATATCCACAATATAACACTTAAAATATCTAGGTATTTACTTTATTTTTGGTCCCCTTACTGAAGTTACTAAATGATGGCATACATTTGAATTTCAAACTATTATTTTATTCAGAAAATGTATGCTAACACAAATCCTTTTATTTAAGCAAGTTTGTAATTTTATAAAAGCTAAAGTCTGTTCCTATTTTTGAGCCTTTGTTAAGTCTTTATTTTAGGCTTTATATAGATTTCATCAGCTGAAAGGTCCAGAGGTATGCAAACCTTGTTACTACAGCTGCTGCGGCCAGTAGTCAACCTCACTCACTCTCACACCTCCGTTTCAGAAAATGCATGCTAACTCAAATCTTAATATTCAAGTGTAATATGTCCCACCTTTATTTTATGTTTATTCAGATATCTTGAGCTACGAGTCAAGGGAGCATACCTCTCAACTATCCAGATTTTTGCAGAATGCCCAGATTTTTGGCTCATACATTTGGTCCCATCCTTATAAAATTTGCAATTCTCTAGCAAATCACTGAGGACTGAAATGATTAAATAATGACAGAACTGGAGTTTCAGACTTGATATCCTACAGAAAATACATGCTAATTGAAACCTTGTTATTCTAGCAACTTTCTAAGTTCATAAAAGCAATATTAAAAATCTTTCCCTATTTTTGGTCCTTTGTCCTGTCTTATTTGTGGCTTTGTCCAGATTTCTTGTGCCAAGAGGTTAAGACATATGGAAGAGGTACGGAAGCCTCTTAACTGATGCTGCTGCTGCCAGGGATCGCTCTCACTCTTCACTTTCTCTCACAGCCACACCGTCTGTTCTGCTTTCATACACACATTCACTCACATAAGATCAGTCTCACACTCTGTCAGTGTCTCACACACACAGTGTCTTCTGCTTTCATACACGCATTCACTCACACATGCAGACAGAAATTTAAACACACTCATACACATATGCGTTTTTCAGTTTCATTACTTTGATTTTAAACTCACTAAATAGCAAAAGCACTTCTTAGGGAGTATCAGATAACGGCTCAATCGATCTATCAATCTCATACACACGTACCCTCTCACACACAGACGTAAATATACACATGCACATGTTTTTTTTTTCTTTTTTTTCTTTCTTATTTTACAGCCACTAAACAGCAAAAGCACTGCTTAGTAAGTGCAAAACAATGGCAGCCATTTTGTTTTTTCAGTTCAAGCTTCACAGTAGCTTGATATGCTGCCATGAAGCAGCAGACTAATTTTTCAGTGGGCATTACCTGTCGATTAACACCCTGCTGGAGAATCTTTGTTCTCCAATCAGGATGCATTCTACAGGTCACCTGTTCTCTAAATCTCATTAACACCTATGTGCTGTGGATTGACTCATGTCTAGCTGCCTTTATAAATCTGTACATACTCGATCATTTGTCTAAAAAATGAAATTAAAAAGCATAAGCCAAGCAACTGCAAATATTGTATGAAAAGTAAATTATGTTAAAAAGGTATAACTAGCTATGTTATCAGCAAAATTACCTTTTTCAGCAATAACAATTCATTAACAGTCTTTCAGCAATTCTATAATATACTACAATGTACAGAAACTCAGCATTATGTATTTTTTTTAAGTTTTACGAACAGCTTTTCATATCAAGGAAAATGTAAAATCTACACAAACAGGCTGGGGTAGAAAACTTAGCTAGTTTCAAAACTTTGCTTAAGTAGCACTTAGACCAAAGATGTCTCTGTTCTTCCTGCTCACCTGCCCAGCATTACTCGGATTACTTTTCTCCAACCCTTATAGCCACTATGCTTCCGAATCTTTTTGTACCTTATTGGTCCTCCTCATACTGCACTTATTTTCTAAACTCTTATTTTAACTCCCTCTCTCATACCCCACCACTAACTACAATTCTTCCTGTCAATTTATCTTTCAGATTATTTCTATAACTTCTCGTTTCATATCAATTTTTTTTATTTTAAAGCTACATTCTACTTGTCTGTCTGTAAGTTATTACTAAACTCAAAAACTTCCCAGTCTGATCTTTTCCCTGCAGCCATCATTCTATAAATTCATTAATTGTTATACGTTATTTCTCTATTCAATAATTAGCCAATTTATGTTAATTTCTCACTTTGTTTTTTTGTTTTAAAATGTTATGGTCATGTAAGAAATATTTAAACATATTTAAAAATCATGGAAATAAGCTCAAGTATAGATCTTTCACCTTGCAATTTTAAATGTACATCATGTGTAACTTAAATGTGGGCATTTATCCCTGGGCCTTCGCTGAAAATGGATTTTTTCCCTAGTCGGATTTTTAATTGTCAACAAAGACAAAGGAATAAAAGATAATAATGGAGCTGTATAGTGAAAATAATGATGTCGGTGCTGCTCAGTGCAGCCCAGAAATGATTACGCATGTAGCAGAAGCAATGTTGTTTATGACTGCAAGGGCTAGGGCTACACGATTAGGTAATTTGTTCATGAATGCAGCATGGACTTTCCAAAACGTTGGCAGCACTGTGATAGGTCACATGATCTAAGCCAAGAAATGTGCATGCATCATAACTGCAACAATGTACATTCGTACAAGCATAGAAATGTGTCTCAGGGCACAAAAGAAAGCCCAGACAAGGGCTGCACAGCACAGTTCCTACCATATTTATAAGACAAATGAGAAGGAAATGTATAGCTAAGGTAGTGAAAAAGGGGGAACAGCAAACTGAAACACCCACACACAAGGACAAGAGGAATGGAAGCATAGTGTGTGCATAGGTGTCTGTGGGGGGGGCATGCTATATTTTTTGTTCAACAGACGCCAATTTTCTATTTTTTTTAAAAAAGGTTAGGGAAGACAGTAACATGAGGAAGGTAAGGGTAGGAACAAAGGAAGAATGGCAGTAGAAGGTCACAAAGTGATATAAAATACAAAGGCAAAGGAAAAGACAAACAGAACAGGTGACTGCAAAGGATGGACACAAAGGCAGGCAGACAGACAGGAGATAGCTAGACAAAGGGAGGGTAATTGGTAAGGGAGGAATGGGACAATAAATGGAAGAAGGGAGAGAAGAAAGAAATAGAACGTCATGATGGTTAATAGGATGGGGTGGGGGTGAGGACTCACTGTTAAATGGAACAATGGTAAATCATTTTAAAAATCAGTTACTTCCATAACCTCCCTCATTTCTGGACACAACGTCTTGTATCCAGTTCACCAGGAACATGGAGCTGTGCTCTAGGGTTCCAGTCTTGATGTCCATCTACCAGTCCAACACAGCTATTACATGTCCTTCCATCTCCTGCTGTTAACCCAGCAGGACCCAGATGTTTAACCTCCAAAATTAAGCTTTCACAACTCCACAATTGAAAAATAGCACCAAAGAACCTTCTAGGATGCCTTCTTCTGGATGGGTTTTATCACCCTGCCGGTAGTCTGGACTGGATGACAGTAAAGGCCTGGCTTGTGACAGCAAGTCAAGTTCAGGGTGCTGTTGTTGCTACTGCACCATATCCAGCTCTGTGGCTGAAACAGCATATAATATATGCAAATGGAATGAAACAAAAGGCAAATCATAAAACCTAGAAGATGACAGAGAGTAAAAAAAAACAATTATCACAAGGGTGTGTTGCACTAGTTTGCAATGCAAGCTGTGAAAGGAGCAAAATGCACTAAAATAGGCAATGGCAACACAAAAGCAATACATAGGCCTGGGGGACACCTCTTATACTACTATGTAGACTATAGAGCAGGATCTGATGGGAGGTAGTCTGATAACAGCATGAAGGACAGTGTCATAATGCATGGGTGTCAACCAGTATGAGATCAATGGGCATCAAGACAAGGGAGAAATGCCCCATCTAAGCAGATGAATTGAACAGACCTGAGAAGGTAATAATCAGGTTTTATACACCATATGGCAAATCCAGGTTTGCATGACAGAGGATAGCAGCAGGCCTTATGCAACCTACCTCAGAATACCAAAAGGAAACTATAAATGGTACATGTACCCCCTGTGCTAATGCTTCACCCTGATATTCATCAAATCAAGTACATCATTAGTCAGCAGTCTGGCATTTGCATGCCCATGATATGCCAGGTTTAACTTGTACAGCCTGGGAGTGTCATACAGTGTGACATGTCAGGCTGACAAGGGCAGTATGCATTATCTGAATGGTAGTTTTACAGGTAGAAAAGACTGGATGATGGCAACTGCAAATGTATAAAAGTGCAGACCACATCCCTAATTGAGGTGTCATACCCAAGATCAGCTGTTTTGAAATACAAAGCCATATGCCCGGAATACCTGAGAGTAGTTAGGAAGTAACACTGGTACACTTGCAAGTGCAATTTATATGACACATGAAGCAAAGCAAAACAGAAACCAAAGCTAAAATTATTTTACAGAATTGCAAACAACAGCAGCTAAACAGGTGAGGCTGGCTGAGATATACAGGTATGACAGTAATCCAATATGCATACCTAAGTGGCAGGACAGATGTGCTTAACTGGTCTGGCAAATAAGTCAATTCTTTTTTATCTTCTAAGGTGCAGAAAAACAGAAAAAAAGCAATAGCATGCACATTGACACCAATAACTTCATATAGGTGTATAATAAGGCCTATTTTTGTAATATCAAATATCAGGCAGTCATACATACTGAAGAATTCAGCCTCCCTCACCATCAGCACGGTACCTGTTTAAGTCACTGTACTGATGCTGTCACTCTTCACTGTTGCTGTGGATTCCTGTGGTATCACTCCCATTCCTGGTATGACATTGCCAGGCATAACGCCTGTATAAGCCTATACATGAGTCCACCTGCAGGCACTCAAAATGGTGCAGATGCAACAGGTGGAGAATGATTTTTGCCCCCCCTCCAGCAGAATGCATGAGCCCTTCCACTTTAACCTTGTTCAGTGCTTCTTACCTGTAAAACTATTATGCAGGTAATGCATACTGCCTTTGTCAGCCTGGCATGTCATACTGTACGGCTGTCTTTCATTGTACCAGTTATATCAGACATACCATGACTATAGAAATACCTGGTCGAGGACAGAAATAGTATCTGAGTCATGTCAATACATATTATGGAACCATTAAGAGCAGAGGTGAACCCATCACACATGCACTTGTGCCTCTGCCAAAATATATACTGTATAGTTACATGGCAAAATACTACAAATCAATACTACAAATCAAAGCACTAGCTAGCTAACCTGTTCCTATAGGAGACTTGCTGGGTTAAGCCTGCAGGAGTTTGTGATGTCACAGAGCAGACCAAACATGCATCCACCACAAGTGCACAGGCAGGCATATGCCCTCTAACAAGGCTATAAACTCACTTTTCTACTCATGAAGTTCAGAAACATTTAACTGAAGTTGTTTCATTAGCATAATTACTGTTGTGTGAGCCCAGTGTTTGTGCAATAAAAGTAGCCATCAACATTGCAATGCTAATCAGACTATCAAGTTTACTACATTATAGCAGTCAGATTTACAACAGAGAGTATCTGAGTGTTCTTCAAAGTAAAACAAAAAAGTGTTCAACAGCAGATGTGATAAGTGTGCACAGTCCAGATGTAGCTGGGGATGGTAAATGAGCATATTTAAAAAAATATATACTTGAACACAACACAGGCAGTCAATGGTGCAAATAGTCTTCTTTAATTCTGGTACATATACATGTAATGAAATGTATGGTATGAGCAAAAAGTGACATAAATCAAAAGGTTAAAAAAATAGATAAAAAATATTTAAAAAAATAACATAATATCAAAGTATATAGGTGTATGTTCACTTTCATTTAGTATATTCACAAACTGGTTGTTCAGTTAATTAATTAATTATGTAAATTTGATGTGGAGGTGTTATAAAAGGGGTGGTATTGTTCATCACAATGTATTCCTTGAGAAGGCGAAGGCCGAGGTACCAGAATTAAAGAAGACTATTTGCACCATTGACTGCCTGTGTTGTGTTCAAGTATATTTTTTTATTCTTGTTTCAAGTGTATCGAGTTTTTTCACAAATGAGCATATTTACTCTGTTTGGGCTTCTCAACAGTAACTGATAGACAGTGAGATGCAATAATAAGTGGAGTTGAAAGAGGGAATGTGAATAGACAGGGCACAATAGCTCTGAAGATAGATAGCTAAAGTACAGTAATCGCAGGAGTGACCATTTTTGCTGGGGACAAAGACAGAGAAGGATGTGTTGGATTGTGGAACGTCTACTAAAGGGGTTCAACTAACATACACTGAGAAGGGGAGGGGTTGGAAATGCAGATTTGCTAATGACTGAGGTTGTTGTGAAGATACATGGTGAAGTTGCTTGGATGGCAATGGTCTGTATTTTCAGAACACCTGTGCATGTTACACTACAGTTTGTCCCCAGTTTAACTTCTGTGGCAACATGGCCTCTGAAAGTAACGTGTAGCAGGCATGCCACATTTTGTCACCACTGTTGCCGCGTGCGTGCTGTTCTGCTATAGTTGATGGTAGACTTATTTGTGCCTAGACACTGACTAAAGGTGTTTTTCTCCATTTGCAGGAATGTAAGTGATACAAAAACATCATTAGCACCTTGACAAGTTCACCCTCCCAGAGCCTGAGGTGTTACTACAGGTTATGCACATGGAAGGTACATTTTAAGCAGTAACGTGGCTGACAAGACATTCCAAAAGCATGTATCACAAGACCTATTTGTAGTTATAAATACTGCATGTAGCCATAACAGATCTGCACAACAGGTATGCTGCAGGGTCATTGCTAAGTTCCTGAATGCCTGCACAAATGGCCAAGCTTTTGTACAGGAAGATAGTCACATGTGGTGGAATGACATCACAGACATAATTGCATAGTCTGAGGAATTCCTGATGTCCCTTTCTGTGGACAGTGAAAGGACTTTGACACCTAGTGGTGGCCTGGATATGGGCAGTAAACTCATCTTGTCAAAACATTGTGTGCCTTTGTTGAGGATGCAACAGGCTGGTCTTGGATTAAGTTACTGGCAATGCCATGTGTTACAGCAGTGGAGTGAGCTTCATGATGGTAAACAACTGTATATCCATCTTATGGCTATGTTCTTGTAGCAAGGATGGTCAATGTGTAACATATATAATGGTTCCCACAGGGATTGGTATTCCATGAATAACACAGAATTGTAAGTGACAACATCATATGTCTATAGGTTGTGATAGGGGCCTGTATCCACCTCATAAGAGTCAACTATGTCCCTGCCAGTGGTGTGATGGTAGGTTAGATGTCTTTGGATCCATCTGTGACTTGGAAGGCAACAGTGTGCATCATTATGGATACTGACTGCAAGAACAGCCCTTGATGGATACTGTCCAGTTCATGCAAATGGTATTCCTAGCATTTAATGCAGTCATCCTTTCTCTATCCATTCACCAGGAAATGAGAGTTTACAAATTGGATGCCCAGAGCATGTCGTCATCCCATTTTTATATATTTCAGAAATATTCTTTCTTGCTCTTTATCTACATTTGCATTCAGTTATTTCCAATAGAATAATGGCACTCATTTCCATGTCATTATATAGAAAGTGGCATATGGTGCTGACTGCACAACTTTTGCTGATAATACAGCAAGGCTACCTAGGTGTTTAAATCAGCCCCACCCTGTACATCACCATTCAGCACACCATTCTGCATTATGCATCACACAAACTGTTTTTGAATCTCATCCATACCAAGAGTGTACTTTTGCATAGCCACACTTGAACTTTCATGGCACCAAGTAATTCCCTTATGAGTGTACGTTCATTGAGATATTTATAGAAATATTAGGATCTGTACTTATCTGTATAATTAGCAATATAAATAACACTTAATATCTCTCAAGATGTAAAATTGCAGTGCAAATATTAGTTGCAGTTTTCTTCAACATTATTTAATGTTTCTCCTGATGCCTTGCAATAGTGTGTAAGCCACTTGTGTTTTGAAATATTAATGTACAATTGGAAGCATTGCATATCTTTAGAATTACTACAAAAACAATTCACAGTATCTTCAATATACTGAATTATACATACATAGTAAAAATTTACTTTTTTCTCTCTCCAATGCTTTTTCACACCACTCCCTACAATAATGTAGTGCTCTCAAATAAAGAATATCAATCCGTACATGAACATCTGAATAAGTGACAAACAGTAATTAATATCTCCACTACAGGACATCATAGATTTGGTGACCATCTATTGTTTTCACTTTATTCCTTTTTATACTGTCCGATATTAACCAGTAAGTCATATAGTTAAGTTAGTTAGGTTAGTTAGAAAATGTCAGGATGCCATAAGGACCTACAGAGTTCAATAAAAATATAAAAAGCTGTTACTGACATGAATCAGATAAGACTTGAAAACCTTTAATTGGTACATAACTCACTCGACAATCTAGAATGTTTTTACTGATTCTTTGGCTTGTAATGAAATAATATTGCATACATTATTATTAATTACAATTTCATGCTTTACTTTGAAAGTCACATATTATGTGGACTGCTTTGCTTTGTTACATGTTCATTTGGCATGCCTTCCTTTGCTATTTTTTTTTACTTTGTAGAGCTTTTGTTTCCTGGCTTCCCCCTTTAAACGGCCTTATACCTAGCTGATCTCTTGCTGTTAACAAATTGAGATAAACGAGCTAATAATAATAAATTAACTATAATAAATTAAAAAGGCAAAATGTTAAGTCTGTTTGTTTAGATTCATTTGTTAGCCCGGAAAGCCCTCTAGGTATAAATGCTCTTTTCAGATGTGACCTGCGAGTAACATCTGGATAAACATCTTACTTACAGTTAGCTGTGGAGAAAGAAAAGAGCAGGCCAAGGCTGTAGTACTTATGTCATTCGCATGCCGTAGCCATTTATTATGTGCAATCCAGCCAGGTCCTATGTTTTATAGCACATAAAACCAAATAAAGTTTATATTAAAATAGTTTAAAATAATCTCTGAAAATAATATTGATAATACTATTGCTGTTCTCCTTATGTGTGTGATAACAGTCACTGTATATATCAAACCTGGTTTATAAAACAAAAGCAATGGTGTCATTTGGATGGATTTAAAAAAAATGATCTTGATGAATAAACAATCACAATCACTTTTCTTTCCTGAAGTAAACTGATAATTAGAAATTAGTTAATTCTCCTCTGCAGCAATCCCTCACGCCAATACTATTTTTTGAGCTGTCACTTAATAGAAGAGGTTTAACTGCTAAGCCACTGGTTGCATACTTTCTGTATTGTAATAACTTATTTGAATGCATCTGCCACAATAACGAGGTAGATACCACAATGCCATTATTATACAAAAGGGATACAAGGTTAGGCTTGTAACAGTTGTTGACTAAAATGAAAATGGCGTACTTAATAAATCATGCATAGGCACCTCCTGTGAGTTCATATACATGTATTTGGCATACAAAAGAAAGTATAAAATGTAAGCAGTGATAGAAAGGAATTCTTAGCATATTCTCAACTTTTTATATAACTAGTAAGCAGTGAATTATATTTCCGATAGTTATAGAATAAGATAGATACAATGTAATCCAAAGAAGAGCAATACGGCTCACAGGAGGAAACCAAAACACCTTTATTAGCGCTTTTGTCAGCTGTCAGTAAATGACTTCTTCAGAATACAAAAAACACTCTATACTACAAAGTTAAATACAGCCTTCAATCACATGACTTACACTAAATGAATAATTGGTGAATGTTAAGAATTACATATCTTAAAATCATACATACAGCTTCTATTAAAAATGGGGGGGGGGGCAGCAGAAGAAATTTACATTCCTAAACTCATAACTAAAAAATATACACTCTAAGCAATTGAGACTTTAGTAACCAATAATTAATGCTATAAACTCTTTTGATTCATACATAGAGCCTAACCAAACAAAACAATAATATAATATTACATTTATACATGAATAAATAACATTGATTTGCATTTTAAAACACCATGAATATTACACTTATTACTTAAAAATCTTTAATATTATAGTAAACAGTATTTATTGCATATGAAATTCAGCTTTTAGTTTTAGGTAACTAGAAATGGAGACAGTTTCATTGAGCCCAGGGGGGTAAGTGGTGTTGCATCTAAGCTGCCACATTAATTCTCGATATTCGAGAAAATTATCAGATGGTCCCCCCCCCCATTGTAAACTTAAAATAATGGCCAGGGTGCCCCTTAATATCCTTATATAAAGCATTCTTCACATTGCTTTTCCTAATGTCATATAGGTGTTGATATAGTCGCTTGTTAAAACTATTGCTTGTTTTCCCAATATAGAAACTATGACACTGTTGACAGATAGCTATATATATATCAAACATCTGCTAACACAATTAAACCTTTGCTTCAGGTCTACCCTGCCAAATCCCTGTATGTAAAGAGACTCATTCTCCAGAATATAACGGCATTGGTTGAAATGCCCACATTTCCTCATCCTACCTTTGTTGTCCATAGTTACCTTGGTTTCAAGTAGGTTTTTAAATGACTTGTCCCTCTTATATACAACAACCGGATGATTACCTAGTTTACTTTTAAATTGTTGCTCCATGTCAAAATGTATCCAGTTGTGCTTTAAAATTTCCTTTATTTTACCAAAAAATGGGAAAAAGTAAGTACCATGGAGTGTTGAAATGATTTCCTAGTTTTATTTGTGGGACTATCTTCAATTCCACTGAAAACATTGTTGAGTGACCTCCCCAATAATGATAGAAAATGCCCATCCTTTCTCTTTGTAACAACGTCTTGAAATATAGGTTCTAAAAAATATTTGGGATAACCTCGTCCTAATAGCATGTTCTCTAGAATCTCAATTTCCTTCAAAAAAAGTCCATCATCACTGACCATCCATGCCAACCTAACTCCTTGACCCTTCACCAAGGAACTCTTTTGGTGCACTGGATGGGCACTAGAAAAGTGCAACATGTATTGGAGTAGGTTGGGTTCCTATGTAACATGGAAGTAAACATATGGTTAACTTTGTCCTTACAAACAGTGATGTCTAAAAAGTGTATACTATCATCATTAGTGTCCATTGTGAACTGTAAAAATGTGTACTTGAATTCAAAAATTCAAAGAAATCATGTAGCAATTCATAGGTCCCTTCCTATAGGATGAGAATATCATCCAAATAACGTCCATAGAAGTTACAATATTTAAATAATTTAGACATAAAAACCTTGGAAGTTTCCCATTCAGCAAGGACAATGTTAGCAAATAGGGGCACGCATTATGCCCCCATGGCTACCCCCTTCTTTTTAGTTACCTAAAACTAAAAGCTGAATTTCATATGCAATAAATACTGTTTACTATAATATTAAAGTTTTTTAAAAAATAAGTTATATTCATGCATTTTTAATAAAATGCAATTCAATATTATTCATATATGTATAATATATTATTATATTAAAGGTGTTTTGATTTCTCCTGTGAGAGGCGTTTGCTCTTCTGATTATTTATATTTTATTTTTGTTTGTTTTTTTTTTTTTATATAATACAATGTAACTATAATAGTATGACTGCTGCAACTGACACACAATCCACAGGCAAGAAGCAAGCTTCCCATGCTCCTCAGAGATAATATTCTCTGGTCACTATAATGTGTTAGGCGCTAAACTGTGTTTTGTCAGAGTCAGATATGAAATTATCAGGTACACCAGCTAAAGACTTAATTTGTTGAATCAGCATGAATCTAGTTTAATCATTTTCACTGCTCACTAAAGATTATAAATTCTTTCTGAATTCAGAAGACGTTATTCATTTGCATAATTTCTATACAACAGAGAATAACCCAAATGCTGTAAGCACATGAGCATGTTTGGGAACACGTTACCTTATTGTGGAACCACTCAGTAAATTTTAGCAGATAGACCCCCACAGATCAGGTACACCGTTTGCCATATACTGCAGGATTATTTTATTATTTGATTGCCAAGATGGAGATTGCACAAGCATGAAGAAGAGGAAACTGTTGGTATTCTTATGTAAGATTGTTTCTACGTCTAGGTTTATTCATTGTCAAAGCTAGTATAAATAGGTTGCATGTGGAATGTGTGTGTGTGTGTGTGTGTGTGTGTGTGTGTGTGTGTGTGTGTGTGTGTGTGTGTGTGTGTTGGGGTGGGGGCATTCTTCCTCCTAGGAAATGCTTAATTAGATGTTTCAAGTGTTAATGCACTAGTCAGTTTATATGATCACTCAATGATTAAAGATTTCATATTGAAGAAGGCTGCTTCATGGCACTCCAACTATCAGGGATTTTGCAAAAAAAAAACAAACAAACAAAAAACAGAGAGCTAATCATTGGTGGTTTCCTTGCTCATCAACAAAAACTGAAACACAGCTTCAGTGGCAGAAGTTGGAGCCTGATAGATACCCCCTCTATGATGGCATGCACACATACACATGCAATCACACATACAAATATTCAACAAAGGGGAAGATCATATCTTATTTTAGGCTCTTCTATTACATATATATCCGGTGTATGAGAGTAGATACTGGTTGAATACCCTATCTGTTGTGTTGCTGTGTTACAGCCACTATCTGCGAGCTGTCCTTCCTTTAAAAACAGTCACCTTAACCAGCTATCCCTGTTTCTTTTATCCTCCATGTGATCTCAAGAAGAACTGCAGTAAACTCTGCAATACATTTTCATTAGCAAAGATTCTACACAGTGCTGTGTTCTTTTCTCTGGTTATTAACATATCATAACTAAAACCAGTAGGTCAGTTAGATAGTCAAAAATAGAAGTGCACACAAGAGTGAACGTAAGCTGTCACTTTCTGTCAAGATGTTATATTTCTTCTTCCGATTTAATTTTTATAGTACTTGTGTATACCAACATATTTTGTTATTTAGTCAGATGTGTATAGTCTTCTTCTCCTTTCGGCTTTTCCCAGTTAGGGGTCAACACAGCGGATCACCCGTCCGCTCATGATTGGCAGTGGAGTTTTACGGTGTAGAGTTGCCAGCCTGGCGCCCAAAGTTACACAGAAGGCACACACATGCCCGCACTCATGCCTAGGGCCCACTTAGAGAGTCATAATGAAAAGACAATATTGCTTTGCATATGTTACATGTGCCTGGACATATCTATAAATAATGCTTTTTTTAATATCAAAATGTTTGTTTTAAATATTTACATGTCTGCAAACATTCTCAAATAAGAGAAATGGTATATACATGGAGTGTTTTTTAGCTTGTAATGATACTTTCTTGCTGGTCAGTTTAGAGATAACTTTAAATTGACAAACCTATACCGCATTACCACTTGGGAACAGCTATACGACAACTACATTGATTTGCCTGTTCTCCTTTTTGGCTGCGCCAACTATGGCAACTTCATACTTCAACATGTCTTTCAATGAGTTTGAACTACTTCAATTAGCTATGCTTTTCTTAGAAACATGGATGAGTATTCTGATACTTATATCAGACACAGTCTTTTACCACTTCAACCTTGACCCATAAGAAATTGGCAAGTATATTTAGTAATTAAGTGCCATTACAAATGCTTATTTGCGTGTATAAGCAGACAAATACATATATTTTCAATGTCCTGAGATACAATCCAAGCAAGTTCAACATGTATAACTGTAGATGTTCTCACTATTTTAGTTATTTGTTGATTTTATTTTATTTTTAAAACAAAACTATACCATTGTACTTCACATTTCTTCAGCATTTGGAGCTTCTAACCTCTCATTCAAAGCATATTTCTGCAGAAACAAAAGTCTTTCCATCTTATATTAAATGTCAGGCCCAGTGAAGCTCCTAGCAAATAGTTAATTACTCCTGAGCACAGTGCCAAAGAATGACAAAGTTGTTTACCCTTACTAGAGTCTCTGAAGCTCATGGGAAGCCAAGATGGATATCCAGTTCTGAAAAGGTGACACAGAAAGAAGCTATTGTTGTACCACAGAAAGCTGCCATTTCCCCAGAGTGGAAGCTGTCTAGCTGGAAAAGTAGCAATGGGTTCCCTTACACTCTTAGCAAACTGATTACTAGTTACAGCCTCTAAACTTCTACACATTGGAGTTGCTTGGTTTGTAATACAGGACATTGAAAATATATATTTTTCTTCATATATCCTCAAAGAAACAATTATGCCACTTATATAGTAATTATTCTGGCCAATAAGAACTTGTATTAACCAGAAACTCCTTTTTACATTCACTGTACAATAAAAACAATGACTAAAGCATGAAACGCAATCCCTAATTCTAATTATAGAAAAAGTAAACCATAACTCATAAATAGAAATCTAAAATACTGTCTTGTATTATATACCTACAAGTCTGCTGTAAATGCACTACATCTTATAATAACATATCAGCTCAGTATTAACCCTGCTATTACTGGTATAACTGCTATGGTTGCAATACTTAATATATTAGATGTCTTCTGATTTTAAACTATGAATATATAACAGCTTGTTCCATTCAACATTTTAAAATTTGAACACCTAGTGATACATTCCCTTGTGTTTAACCTAGCTGTTTTTCTGTTCCTTGTAGTCAGCAGAGTATTCACATTTGCAGCCATCCATCTCATCTTAAGTGATGTACCAGCACTGGCAGAAGTAATAATATCATGCCCGATATTACAAGTGGTATATAAGTATATCAGAGTTTTCTAGTGACTGATATTTGTTTGCTATTACATCAGGTGCTGACACTATGAGGTTATCAGTCTAGACCATTCTGTAATTTACCCAGACATGTCTTTTCCTGTTTAGCCCTTCTTCTCTATAAGCATTAGAATAAAACTACTATATAAATAGTCAGCTTAGTGCAATGTGACAATCTGGTAGGGACAGTTTTCATGGACTAATACATGACCAAGCAATTGTTATTGCTGTTGTTAGAAATGTCTGAAGTCTATCAATGAAACAACATCTTGAAAATTATGAGAATGTGTTAATCCTTCATATATTGCAATTTGTATATTTGTATATTTTAACCTCAATATTCATTCTATTTAATAATTTATGAGGTCTAGTATACAATGTTGTTCAAAACGTCAGTGCAATTTCAATTGAAATAGCAAGGAATTTGCTTTGAGATAAAGCCTACATCTGTTTATGTACAAATAGCATTTTGCTTCCTATTTAATAAAAATAGCTAATTACATTTCCAAACTATAAACAGCTCTTTCTTAAGAAACACCTTTTTCTTGGGTCAGACCATGTAACTGTTTTCCTTTGAAACAAATCTAAAGGTCTTCTTATTACATTTTTACAAGATTATGAAATAATGACACAATTAGTCATTATAAATAATTTGATAGAGCCTTCACCTGCATACAGCATAGCTTAATATTTTAACTCCAAGCACAATGACTCTGTAGAGATGGTAATCCTAATACTATCAGCAGCCCTACATCTGGCAGATGCTAGCTGCTTAAAAATAAAGAACCTGATTATCCCTATTCATTTCATTAATAAAACCAAACCCCCTGCCCTCCAACTACAGTTTCTCTTCTACTCTATTGAATACCATTTACAGTATTACTACATTACTACAAACCTTGTAAGTCAGATAGTTTCAATTATCCAACTATAGACAAAAGCCAGAAAGATACAAAAAGGGAAACATTCCTCTGTTTTTTTACATGCATTCTGTCACTGCTGCTAAGGGACATCCCTTCAATATTTGATTTATCGATTTTACTTTTATTTTTATTTTGAACAGCTGACTACATATTTTTTATTTTTATTTATTTTTTTGTCTTATTCTTATAGCAAATCCAGCAGTCAGGAATTGTCAGTGGAAAACTAATCACCACTGATTAACAATAGAGATTTCATAACTCTAGACTAAGGGCAGTAGTCGATGTCATTACTCATAGGTGTAGTAGATTTTGTGCTGTCTATGCCTAATCTCAGTTTATAAAAAGCCCCGGGTATTTCCTGTAATCAAAGCTGTTCATTCATGCTTAGCTGATTTAAGTAAAGGCACATCAGCACTCTTCACTGATAGACCCTGTGGATATGTGAACTGTGGAACTTTCTGAATGTAACTCTAGCAGTCATCGCTATCTTAAATCTCCTTGCACAATATGGTTGTAAAGTGGACTACTCATTCATAACTCCAGCACTTGAATAAAATTTGAAATGTCTTAGTTTTTAGGACATTTATCATTGGAAGCTGTACTAAGAAATCATCCTGCAAACCACTAATAGATACTGAGTGCTGGACTACACAGCTTCAGCCTTACCTGCGTTTGCTCTTGGATGGACATTTATTTATTCGGTAGAAAGTTATACTCTGTAAGATGAAATGAACGTAAAGCAGAAACACATGTCAAAAAGAGTCAATCAGAGGTCCCAAATTTGGGGTCAAAGAAATGACCTTATACTATTGTATAAAGTGGAGTGAGAAGGACTTTCAGAGTACCTTGAGGTGCATCAGTGAATATGAAAGAGACATTGCAAAATTGCAGAGTAAGTTGCTAGACTACTGACAGACACTGAAGCATTGCACAAACCTCAAATGTAAGTGTTTTGTTCAGTAGGATATATCTCGTTTGTATGGTTATCTACTTGGTATTGCAAATGTTCTACAGCTGTGTTTAAATAAGAAAGAGCATGTTAAGAGACTATATATTTTCTTCAACAAAACCAGCAGATTTCCTGTGTTGTTAAAGAGTTAAATTTAACAATGAATTGTGCATGCTCATGAACAGTAATAAACACTGCCTTCTCAGATTTTTTTTTACCTCAAAATGCTCTGTATAAATTAGTCAAATAGGTAAGCAGCCACAAAACTGAACATTGCTCAGAAACCAGCATTAATAGTATTTATTTATTTATTTCCAGTTTGATAACCGGGGATGTCCACTGGGCCTGAAAGCCCGTTTTCAGTGGAGGCCCGGGGAGAAAAGCTCTGATTTACAAACACATTGCATACTTAAATCTCCATATTACAAACACATTGCACACTTAAACAATTTACAAACAAGAAAAATAATTTTTTAAATCTATTGTATTTGTAGCACAGAAAAAAAACTACACAGTTTCATTTTATGTTTGAGGTGAAAAATACATTTTACAGAAATGTTGAAAGATTCAGTTGCAAGAAGAGGCATATAAGCAGTGGGGAAGTGAAGATATAAAAGTATTTACTTATTTACTTACTTAGTAAAGATGATTATGATTACCAGGGCATCTAGGTTTTAAAAATGAATGGTAAGGTTGCATTCTGGCACTTTCATCAGATTACAGCTAAAGTTTTGAGCAGTTAATCCTCGACAAAACTATACTGTAGAGAGGCTTTATAAATACGTAATCCAGGTAGGATACTTTGACTACCAGATATTGCTTCAGTAAACCTCATTTCTCATTTGGGGACTTGTGGCTGACAAGGGATTTGAAAATATTACTTACCTTTTCTTAGAAAAAAAAAAACATTTACTCCTTTCTGTTTTTTAATTTGCAAATTCTAAATGTACATGTCATGTGTTGTACTATGTAAAATTCAAGCTACTTCTTTCCTCTTTCAGAAAGTGATTTTTAAACTGCACAGATCATTTTCAGTGAAGTTCAGTGCCATTTTCTATATAAATAATTTTCTTTCTAATTGTGGGATTTAAAAGTAAACATCAGTTATACACAAAAATTATGAATGGCAACTAAACGTTTTTAAAATTGTGGCATTCAGTAGGAAATATAAACATAAATATAAAGGACTTTTTATTCATTGTAACACACCATTAAAATCATGCACTAGTTCAAAATATTACTGCCTGTAAGTGCCATTGTTTAACTTTTTGTAAATGAATGTGACCATAAATCAATAGTGCATGATTACTCTGTCTCTGTTCATTTTAGCAACAGCCATTAAACCTTTGATTTCAGTTTTTCAGTATGGTTCTTTGGAAAATATGGAGTATCTTATATTAGTTTGTTTCAAAAGTACTTAATCTTTCACAATAAAATTATTTCCTAGATAGTGGTTGGTATTTATAAAGTAGTAGCCTGCTGTTCATTGTAAAATACCAGGAGAAGTGGGCCTGTGCAGGGTGTGAGCAATTCAAAGACACAAATTTGCTTAAAATGGTGGAGGCTGTGAGATGTGTAGCATTTGTCAAAAATATAATTACATGTAAATGAGACAGCCAATGCAAATGAGCAACATGGAATATGCAGACGCAGAAACCAAGATGAAAGACCAGTTCAGAGATGTATAAAATGGTGGGGCTGCACTCCAATGCCTACCAGTTAAAAAAAATGAGTGCGTGGCAAAAAGCACGTTAGGAGTAACAGCAGCAAAAGTTCAACAGCAGCTGTTTGTAGCCACAGTTGATGCCAATGCTGGTAATGCTGTAGCCTTACACAACATCAAAACTGATATTAGCAGTGACTCACATATCAATATCTGACAGATCAGTAGATAACTGATCATTTCAGAGTACAAAGGAATACACTACATAACTTCAGTGAACTATCTAGCCTTGGTATGTCCATGGTATACCCAGTCCCATGAACAGAATGGCATTTACTGTACTAGCTACAAGGATCTTCCAGTGAACCATGATGGCATGTTAGGTATATTGAATACTTCTACTTTGTAAGTGCATTAGCAATTCCTCGACATCCTACTACAACATGTGGAGCAGCATAACATGTCCAAGGGACACAAGAGGAGGAAAAACAACACCCTTTATAAATTCTGTGAGACTGTTTTTTTTTCTGGATGCCCTGTGCACCATATATTGTACCTAGGTTGCCAATAAGGCTGCATCTTGTCAAGTTGCACAAAGATGCACAAATATGAAGGGCTTGTACTCCATATACTGCCAGGTGGTCCTTAACACCTAGGGTCATCTATAATGGATCCATGCACCACAGAAACAGTTCACATGATTTACAAATTCTGAAACACATCCAATCTATTTTCATTGTTTTTGTGAGGAAACTTCATACAGAGTTACCTGGTTGGAAGCAGCACACACATGGCAGACAGAATGGTATATACAGACAGTTATCATGTACGTTGGAAGCCTGTCACATATAATATTGTGTCTTGTGTGTTGTAAGCAATGCTAGATATACCGCAGAGTCAAAGATGATGATCCTCACCATTTGCAACATACAGGAAATGACATGATACTTATCCTATGTGTGTATTGAAAAGGGACACATGAATAAATTGCAGGAATGAACACAGGGAAGAGGACTGGTGAAACATGGTAATGTACAGCAGATGAGGGCATGTCATTGTACGTACACCACAAAGACAAGACAGTTGTAACATGAACAGTAATCACATATCTACATGATACAGTACGCATTGCTATTTACAACTCTTGTGTGGGTATAATCATATCATCATGCAGTTATATCAATGGAGAAGATTTTTTACGATATAAGCATCCTGAAATGATCACTGGAAAGGACATTTATCAAGGACACTATATACAATAGGGTGTATGTGCATACTGTGAAGATGTGCAAAAAGAGTTGCCTGAATATGAAAGTAATGTCAGTGTAGGTCTCAAGCAAGCAGGACAGATAACAACAGGTGCATGTAAAACTGTAGACAGAAACATGCACAATCATAGACAATATCAGAGTAATACCATTAGTCTGTGTCAATGACATAACATATGTGATTGTGAGTTATTATACATGGTTCTGCAAGAACACACTTACACTGCTGTCATAATCTGTCAGTATTCAAGCACACCTAAACTGTAGCTTAAATTATGAACAATTCTGGCTAGTTCACAGGTTTGCATGGCATACATATGCCACAATCCACACTTTTATGAATATAACCCATGCCATCAATGTTGTCAATCAGATATGTAGTTACTGTGTGCACCACAGGAACATGTATCACACATGCATCCTATATAACACTTTGAAGTGAGTCCTGCATTGTCAACTCTTAATGGCTACTCATCAAAAAGAATACGTAGGTATGGCCGATAAGATACGTTACTGTGGCAAAGTGATACATTTCAGTAATTCATCCCTGGAAGATGTTTTGGGAGGTACATGTAAAAGTGTGAATTGCACTCAATAAGTGTCATGGTGAGGCCTGAGAACTATGGAACTATCAAGCCAAAAACTAAACACAAACTAAGAAACATGAACACACTTGCTGCAGAGACTCCGACAAAGGCTAACTCAAGTACAAAAGATGTATAACAATAAAATGAAACTGTAAGATTTCTGAATAAGCACATTCAGCTTATTAAGTGTTAAAACTTCATCAGATTAATCAATCAAGTTCAAAATAGTACTTTTACAGATAGAGTAAAAATACACATCACTGTCACACCCCCAGTATTGTAATTAATTTAAAGAAACAACCACTAATAAAAAATTCAACAAACAACTTACTGACACTTGGTCATCTAATCCAGGAACATTATCAGCATCAAATAATAACTGCCAATACAACTCACATTTTTCCAGCATCAATGACCATGCTACACCTCATTCATTCTTAGTTCATTTTTCAATAATTGCAAATTTAAAATTAGGTCTCGTCTCTTCCACAATATGTCAAGCTAAGGCATTAGATAATCTGTCTTTTTTAAAATTCATAAATATGTTCTTTAGTACACTCTCTGAGCATACACTCAGTTTTCCCAATGTAAAAGACGGGGCAACATTGACAAACAGCAGCATAAACAATGCACGTAGTGTTAAAATTGTAAGTTCCACGCATCTTCAGTTTAAAATATTTAATATTATAACTTTCACAAGATAAAATGTAATGACACAGTACAACACCCGCATTTTGACGTAACGAAGGCATTCATACCTTTTGTAATTAAAGAACCATGTACTTCACTAACCCTTTCAAGTATGTTTTTAAGTTAAAGGCCTTCATATATGTAATGCAAGGTTTTGCTCCAAGTCTATCTAACAGCAGCTTGTCACCTTTAAAAATAATCCAATTCTTTTCTATAATCCTTTTTAGCATAAAACTGTCAGCATTATATTGGGTAATAAAAAACAAGCAAAAGAAGAATTTTTAAAAAATGCATTAATTTCACATATACTAACTGTAAAATTATCAGCCCCATTTAGGTGCTCTTGATGTGAACAATCAACTTCATTATCACTTGCAAAACTTATTTTACAAGTATTACCATGATTTAAAATAGGAAGATAAAACCCACTTTCTCTCTTATTAATGACTTCATACATAAGTTAAACTCAAAAAAGGTCCAGCACAATGGGTAAAGAACTTGAACCTATTTATTTAAGTAGCATGAAAAACAAAAAGCAAACCGATTTCAGCATCAGCTTTCCTCAGTGCATTAACACAAATAAAAATAGCCAATCCTTAAATACACAACAACATTAGCATGCACAAAAATAATTGGTTGGATATATCATTATGACAATTCATTCAGACCAGGTCTGAACAACCCCCCTAGCCTGATGATCCAACCTGATTCCTTATTATTTAGTATGGTGTGCCAACCAACTTTAGTAAAAGTAGAACCCTGGACACTATCAATCACAGTAAATGTACATCTAGCTCTCTTATGGGCCAAGGTGTGCTTGAACAAAGCATTAGTGGCTTTTCTGCTCCTGATCACATTGAGCTGTTCGGAAATCTGAAGCCTCAGTGTTCTAGACATTTCTCCAACATAAAACACCGAACAGGAACAGGTAGACAAATATACAATCCATTCACTGCTGCAATTTCCAAAACATAAAATAACGTAGACTTTGGGGGTGAATGTTTTAGTTTTAAATATTTGGGGACATGCGGAACAATGTCCACAAGGAACACATCTCTTAACCCTATTTCCAGATATGGTGAACTGTTGAACTGTGGGGGGAACCTTATGTTTATAATGACTAAAGCGGGAACCTAATGTAGGCCCCCTACGGAAAGAAAATGAACAAGTGGAAGACAGAATATCATTAAGCTTGCCATTGGCCTTTAAGATATCCCAATGTTGATTAATAACTCACTTAAACATCTGGAAATTTTCCTGCCAAAAATGGTTACTAATCATGTGGGTTGTTGTTCATCCCTGTTGACATCACACTTTTTGTACTGTAACAGATCCACTCTGGATTGTTGTCTAACCTGATCCCTAGCCTGACAGATGATGTTTTCTTTATATCCCCTCTGGATAAACCAGTTATGCAGGTCCTGTTCAAACCGGGCATAAGTATCCTGGGTGGAGCAAATGCTGCGCATCCTCAAAAATTGTGACTTGGGTATATTGCGGATGGTGTGTGGGGGGGTGATGACTACCAGCATGTAGTAATGTGTTGTACTGAGGATATTTTCAAAAAACCTCAGTTTTGAGGGTGTGATCAGGATTCCTAATAACCTTCACATCTAAAAAAGTAATGGATTCTTTGTTGAAATTCAAAGTAAATTGTATACCCCATTTGTTCTGGTTGAGGTATTCAACAAATTCCTGAAGAAAAAACAAGTCCCACCTCCACACCATCCAGCAATCATCCAAGTAGCACTGCCAGATGTCAATTTCACCAAGAAATAGATTATGTGAATCATCATAGATAAGCTGATGTTCAATATAGCCCATGAACAGATCTGCATAAATGGGGGCAAAAGATGCCCCCATAGCCATACCCTTAACTTGCCAAAAAAGTGAACACACATTTTTGGTCAATACATGTTCAGTTAAACATACCAAAAATGTATTGAATCCAGGGGGATAAATATTAGCCTGATTCGACCAAAATTGCAGCACCTTAAGCCCAGCCCAATGTGGAATACTAGTATATAATGAGGACACATCCAAAGTGCACATTAGCCATTCAGGCTCCAATTGCATATTATCGATGATTTGTGAAAAATTGGTTGTGTCCTGAATTCTAGCATGAACAAGGGGTAACAGGGGCTGCAAATATTTTGTCAAACAGGCCGACATGGATTCAGTCAATGATCCATGTCCAGAGACTATAGGTCTACCTGGGGGATTGGACAAGTTCTTGTGAATTTTGGGTAGGAGATACAGATATTAAGATTGAGGGTCAGAAACTGTTAGATGGCAGACAGTTTTTTTATTAATGATGCCCTCCTCCAAAGCCACATTCAAAAAATTATCAATTTCTTTCTTGAACTGTAGTGTAGGATCTAGTGGCATGACCATGTAGAATTGTCTATCACCCAACTGTCTACCCCTCCACCAAACAGAAAGCTACACAAGTTTAACAGAGATGTGATGGATTATGAAAGAGGTAAACCCTTTGGGTGTCAACAGAAAAATGTCAGATTTGCGTATTCGGATTGGAAGAAATCAGAGCCAAATAGGAAAAGATGATGATCAATATTAAACAAGGGCCGTAATGGACCCAGTAGCACCACAGGGGATGAATCTTTTTCAGCCACCGACATTGATTTCACCCCTCTTTCTGAGTCTCCCATTGCCAAAAGACACCCCAGCAATGACCCTTTGGGGGGGAGGGCAGATGCAGGAAGAAGCATAGGGCAAATAAACAACTTACAACAGTTGTTGGACCTAATAATACCTCATTAAGTTTGGAAAATAATGTACACAACATTTCCAGTTATGTTCTTTCAGAAAGTAAAATAAAGTTACTCAACAGAGGACTAAATTTTGTGCCTGGCTTTTTTGTTTAGGAAAACTCATTGGTGAATGATGTTTTGAATTTCTGTCGACTATTGAATTTAAGACTGTTTTTTTGGGATAAAGAAAACATCCAAAGATCTACTGATTTTCAGTTCCACGGAAGTAATTTTGTTCCACCTGTGGATAAATATGTGGGCATTTTCAAAGATTGTGTGTTAAACAATTTACATTTTAACCAATCCCTTATGCCAAACATCAATTACAATCTAACCAAATCTGAAGAACAAGCAATGCAACAGCTGATAGCCCGACAAGATCTAGTTGTATTACCAGCTGACAAGGGAGGGGCAATAGTAATCATGGATTGGGACAAATATTTGGTGGAGGGGAGAGACAGTTGGAGGATGGACAATTCTACATGGGCATGCCACTAGATCCTACACTACAGTTCAAGAAAGAAATTGATAATTTTTTTAATTTGGCTTTGGAGGCGGGCATCATTAATAAAAAAAACTATCTACCATCTAACAGTTTCTGACTCTCAATCTCAATATCTGTATCTCCTACCCAAAATTCACAAGAAATTGTCCAATCCCCAGGTAAACTTATAGTCTCTGGACGTGGATCCATTGACTAAACTCCTGTCGGCCTATTTGACAAAATATTTACAGCCCCTGTTACCCCTTGTTCATGCTAGAATTCAGGACACGACCAATTTTTCACAAGTCATCGATAATATGCAATTAGAACCTGAATGGCTAATGTGCATTTTGGATGTGTCCTCATTATATACTAGTATTCCACATTGGGCTGGGCTTGAGGCGTTGCAGTTTTGGTTGGATCAGGATAATATTTATCCCCCTGGATTCAATGCGTTTTTGGTATGTTTAACTGAACACGTATTGACAAAAAATGTTTCACTTTTCTGGCAAATGTTTTTGTCAAGTTAAGGGTATGGCTATGGGGGCATCTTTTGCCCCCATTTATGCAGATCTGTTCATGGGCTATATTGAACATCAGCTTATCCATGATGATTCACATAATCTATTTCTTGGAGAAATTGACAAATGGTGGTGCTACTTGGATGATTGCTGGATGGTGTGGAGGGGGGAACTTGTTTTTTCTTCAGGAATTTGTTGAATACCTCAGAACAAATGGGGTATACAATTTACTTAGAATTTCAACAAAGAATCCATTACTTTTTTAGATGTGATGGTTATTAGGAATCCTGATCACATCCTCAAAACTGAGGTTTTTCAAAAATATCCTCAGTACAACACATTACTACATGCTGGTAGTCATCATCCCCCTCCCACATCATCTGCAATATACCCAAGTTGCAATTTTTGAGGGTGCGCTGCATTTTCTCCACACAGGATATGTATGCCCGGTTTAAACAGGATCTGTATAACCGGTTTATCTAGAGGGGATATAAGGCAAAAACATCTGTCAGGCTAGGGATCAGGTTAGACAACGATCCAGAGTGGATCTGTTACAGTATAAAAAGTCTGATGTTGACAGGGATGAACAACAGCCCATATGATTAGTAACCACTTTTGGCAGGAATGTCCAGACGTTTAAGTGGGTTATTAATCAACATTGGGATATCTTAAAGGCCAGTGACAAGGTTAATGATATTCTGTCTTCCACTTGTTCATTTTCTTTCCATAGGGGGCCTACATTAGGTTCCCGCTTTAGTCATTATAAACGTAAGCTTCCACCCACAATTCAATAGTCCACCATATTTGGAAATAGGGTTAAGGGACATGTTCCTTGTGGACATTGTTCCGCATGTCCCCACATATTTAAAACTAAAACATTCACCAGTTCTAACACCCCAAAGTCTACGATATTTTATGTTTTGGAAATTGCAGCAGTGAATGGATTGTGCATTTGGCTACCTGTTCCTGTTCGGCGTTTTATGTTGGACAAATGTCTAGAACACTGAGGCTTTAGATTTCCGAACACCTCAGTGAGATCAGGAACAGGAGAGCCACTAATGCTTTGTTCAAGCGCACCTTGGCCCATAAGACAGCTAGATTTACATTTACTGTTATTGATAGGGTCCAGGGTTCTAATTTCTTTTAAATTTGGTTGGCACACCATACTAAATAATAAGGAATCAGGTTGGATCATCAGGCTAGGGGTTTGTTCAAACCTGGTCTGAATGAATTGTCATAATGATATATCCAACCAATTTATTTTGTGAATGCTAATGATGTCATGTATTTAAGGATTAGCTATTTTTTATTTGTGTTAATGCACTGAGGAAGGCTGGTGCAGAAACCGGTTTGCTTTTTGTTTTTCATGCTACGTAAATAAATAGGTTCAAGTTTTTTACCCATTGTGCTGGACCTTTTTTGAGTTTTCCTTACTGCCTGGGTTGGTTTGGTCCATGCACATCCGTACGTGCGGGTGTATGTGTTTGGTGCTTATACATAAGTTAGTCAACAAAGTGAACTGGGTACTCAAGTGCTAAAAACACATTTTTTTATTCATGTACATTCATTTAAAAAGTTTTCAAAACCTGAAACCATCCGCAATGCTCTAACAAACTGACCTTTTACAAGAGTGCATTTCTGTGCAGACGGATGCTAACTGGTAAAATGCAACTATCCATTTGAGGAAGTAGATTTATGAAGTATCTGAGAACAAGATCTATGGCTCATGACATCTTTACTAAGCCAAGTATTTAGAAATGCAATATTAAAATTGTGAAAGTCAAAAGAAAACTTTAAAGAATTCAGTGGTTTGATTAATGTAAGCAATACATTTGGTTAACCTGTCCAAAGTTGAGTCCCACATAATAAATATATCATCTAAATAACATGTGTAAAGTGTACAGAATTTAAAAAACTCAGAGTTGAACAACTATAACTTGACAATGTTAGCAAATAAACCGCCAGAAGCCGAGCCCATTGCAACACCTGTACATTGTAAAAAATATTTCCGCTTAAAAATAAGATAGTTGTTCTTTAAAACAATTTCCAACAAGGTCTCATAAGTGTTAATATAATCTTGTGGAATATCATTATAAAAATATATTCTGTAAACCAGGCCAGACCTATATGGTGAGGAATAATAGTGTAAAGATCCTTGACGTCTGTTCATCACAAGCAATATTATTCATTTTTTCTAAAAAATTCCAGGAATCCTTACAAAGGTGGGCTTTATTCACTATTAAGTGTTTTACCTTCTCATCGAAAAACTTAGCACAGTGAGATGTTGTAGATCTAGCATCCACAACTGGTGGTAAGGGTGGTTGGTGCAAGCATTTATGTATCTTTGAAATGCCAAAAATAGTAGGCAGTACAGGAAAAGTTATGTTCGAAAAATTAAATGCATTCACAGTAATTTGATGATCTATAGACAAATCATTTAAGGTATTTTTAATGTTCCTATAAGCTGTATTAACCTTGTTCAAAGATACCCGCTCATAAGTTTTAACAGATAACAGAAAACATATTCTGTTCAAATAATCGGTCCTGTCCATAATGCAAGCCCACCACCCTTATCCGGTTTCATAAATCTTAAGGTTTTTATTACTAAGATAATTTAATAATTGTATTTAACCTGGTTTTATATTCTTACAAAGATTATTAAACCTTGTCCTGTCACTTAATATTTGACGAATGTCAAGTTCACAAATTTTTTCATAGCATAAAATAACGGAATGCAAAGGTGGATTAAAGGTACTCGAAATCTGAAGTGGGTTCATAATGTCAATAGAGTTACCAAAAAGAACTCTGAAATTCAATTTACAGGTGTATATCATTAAATCCATTAATGTATGTGCTAAATTTGCATGCTTAGTGGAATCAGCATGAACCCATGTTCAAATAAATACCACAGTCAGACTCAATTACCTGAAATGATAAATTATATATTTTAAAGTCTCCTGTCTTATTGGTCACAATTTCACATTTAGAGTTTGACACCAGTTTACTGGTTGTATTAAACGATTACACCAGAATGCTGGAAAAAGGAGGTTGATCAGCAGAATGGAATGTATCACTAATGATCGTCCTAAAATACATTCAAGAGCTGAATTCATGGTCATAGTTATAGGTGGTTGTTCAAATGTTTCATCCTGATTTACTCTTATCTCAGTAGTGAATAAACTGCTCATTTCCAATTTGAGTTCTGGTGGTTATGATTGTGCCACTGGAATTGAGGTCTGTGTGTGTGTGTGTGTGTGTGTGTGTGTGTGTGTGTGTGTGTGTGTGTGTGTGTGTGGTGGGGGGGTTGCCTGGCATTCTTGGCTGCCATTGGTTGTTTAGCTCTCTTCCTCTTATTCGTTCTGATCAGCGAAGGTGTAGACTTCCTAAAGGGGCACCACCTCTATTGGTAAAATCATTACCTTCATCTGGTACTGGGGTTGCTTTATTACTGTTCATATTAACAGAAGATGTTTGGTTCATTGAATTATTACAGTTGTTAAACTTCTGACCCCATACCTGAGAATTAGGTGGTGCAGGATAAGCGGCATGATTCATGTAAACATGTCTGTCCCTTTCAAGCCTTTTTATCTTCCTTCCTTTGATAACTTGAACTTGTTTATCTATACTATTAAAGATACATACGCAATCTATTCTGTACTATTCAAAAAGTAAATCATGGGTTATCAGGTTGTCAAGGGTGTTGACTTAAGAAGTTAATTCATCAATAGTTTTTGTGTTAAATTTTATTAGATGTTCCATAAACTTGCACTCATGCTGGTCAAATATATTCAGCAGTTCAAGGTGCAATGGTGAATTTTTAATTAAGCCAGTGGAAAATCTCCAAATACATAATCCCTTTAGGACATGCTTATTCTTAAAAAACTCAATGAAAAAAGTGTTTTCAAACTGAAGGTTTTTTTTTAATTTTTAATAATTTGTACTCAAACTGTTCATGTCTCTGAAGTAAGGAAGAGTTATTCCATTGTTGTGTATCTGCAAGCTGAATGTCACCATGTAACCAGTCATGTAAATCAGGAGCATTAGTAGTATTATTGTTACCTTCATTATCCTTCTGTCCCAAGTTCATGTTATCAGACGACAAACTGGGGGCACTGATGAAATTATTTAACAGACTCATCTGTTCTGATAGGCCTTATTTCGCCAGGAGGTGCAGAAGCTTGTGTTGTAAAATTATGAAACCTCTGTGAAAGTTGTTGTACTAGGAGCATCAAGTTTCCAGCAGACCATTGCAATTCAATAAATTCTGATTCAGGAAAAAGTGTTTGTGACCCCATCTGTTCTCCTGCAGCCATAGCATGGCAGAATTAAACTAACAAAGCAAAAATCAAATACAAACTAAGAAACACCAAAACACTTGCTGCAGAGACTCCGACAAAGGCTAGCTCAAGTACAAAAGATGTATAGATTAAAAATTTTAGATAGGTAGTTTAGTATTTCTTGGTGTATTTACAGAAAATTTATTTGATGTAACATATAAATGTATTTTTATTAGTGGTTGTTTCTTTAAATGAATTACAATACTGGGGGTATGGTAATGATGTGTATTTTTATTCTGTGCATAAAAGTACTCTTTTGAACTTGATTGATTGATCTGAAGAAGTTTAGCAGTTAATAAAATGAAAGTGCTTATTCAGAAATCTTACAGTTTCATTCCATTATACATCATTTCTACTTGAGTTAGCCTTTGTTGGAATCTCTGCAGCAACTATGGAACTATAATGCCCTTTGATGTGGATACCCTGCATATACTCAGGAGTTCTACTACATACAAGGGAGTAGTCAACACTTTGGACACATACTAGTAGATGCCTCACATACCATCTACCTGAGTATACAGGTCACATACCACTTGGTCTGCTCATAGGGGTGTGATGTCTATTTTATAATTAGCTTGTGTAGTTGCTTTTATAATGGATTCAATCTCCCCATGATTTTTGTTCATCTACTGTATCTCCATGGCTATGGCAGCAATCCTCTGTGTGTGTGTTGACAGTGTCTGCATTATACCAATGCCACACTTGGATACAATGATTGTCCACACTTTGCAGTCATCCACAGAGCTAGTTGGGCAAAGGATGTGCAGGTCATTCTTCACATCTGGAGGCTACATTATGAACAGGAAAGAGCCTAGCACAGAGCCCTGAGGCACAGACCTGCTCACTGGACTCTAGATATAGGTCACTTCACACACTTATTTTCTGTCATGTATGTGATTTAGTGGTGTACCCACTTAGTGACATAGGTGTTTATGGCTACCTGTGGCAGTTTCTAAGTAATACCTGAGTGCGGATTTGTGTCAAATGCCTTGGCCAGGTCAAGTTATGCAGGATGATAGTGTTGTCATCATGCATGCCCTTGTTGAGCATCTTGAGGACATCAAACAGATGTAACAGATGTGATGTAGCCTGAAGAAATCACACGTGTTTGCTACACAGTCAGGATATTACCTGTGTCCTTTTAGAGTAGGTCTTTGATGACTCATTGGGTCTACCTCACAGATGAGGGGGAGTCTGGATGGGTCTATAAATCCATGCATCAGGTGATGGTTACCCCCAGTCAAAAGGATGGATGTTAATGCGCATCCTTCTACAGGAACATCTGGAGGCTGTGCTGAAGTATAGATCAAGCTGTGTCTGGTAGGTCATGTTTTGAGTCATGCTATAGGCAACCTGTAATGTTGCCAGGGCCCAGTGATTCTGTGTTATTAGCTGGAGAGTGCACACAGATCAGCTGCCCTCCATGGAATAAAAACTGAGTAATGTTTCATATATAATTTGGCTGCTGGCCAATGGCGAGAGGGTGTTGATATATGAGACAAACTGTCAGGTAGCGGATTGTCTATTCCCTCCAGTTGGGTGTATCTGGTGTCATCAACAAAAAGATCTGTGCTTAGTTGTGTATTCCCCTTAACATTTCACATTTATTGGAATAAATTATTTGTGAAAAGACCTCCAAATACAACCTTGGTCATACATCACATTCCAAACACTGGTACCATGCACACAGTTATGCAACTGTACATATGTCATGTACTTACAACAACTGCACAACATATATCTATATGTGTTTCATAGTCAAGCTGTGTTTGAGTGGCCTGATGTCATATCAGTAAACTTTAGAGATGAGTTATTTGTGGCTCATGCAGAATACTCACACATTTGTGTTGTTGACCTCCTCATTTATCCTTGAGTATAGCAACACAACTGCACATACAAAGAATTCCACATGGTTACAACTGAATCCAAACATGTGATACATTGGTTGTATATATCACAACATAGCCACATGTGTATGAAACAAGACTTATGTGATCATGTAATCAATAAGAACTTATATTGATGTCTGTCACAGAACATTCAATGATGGTATGTAGACCTTTGCCATACTGTAAGTGTCACTGTGATCTGCTCCACTACAATAACACATGTCCTAATATGATAACAATATACATAAAAGTGCATCATTCCATGGCAACATTTCTTAGGAGGCATATTACTTCAGCTGTTATAAAAGGAGCATGTAATGCAATGGCAGCAATGGCCATCAATACAGTAGCTCACACCACAGATTGTAATGCCCTTTTGTAGCCATACTGTACACCCACACCTCAATATATCACATGTCAATGAAAGCAGCATTGATATGTCAACTGTTCATAAGGTCATAGGACATTATTGGGCTAACAGCCAACATCACATGAAATCTTAGCCATTATTAGACCATTTAAAAATAAATTCCTATATCTATATTATGGATGATAGTAAGACTATTGTGCCTGTGTGCATATTTCTTGGATTGTATTACATCCTGCCACTGTCCATATGGGAGTTCTGTGCCACGCTATGACAGAATTAGCAATCACAAATGCAGTAATCTGGAGATGGCTTGCAGAGGCTCATGGAAGGACTTTGCTTCATGATATGTGCATGGTCTTATAAAGGTTAATCTGTTGCTAAATAATTCTGCTAAACTGAAATCTAGACCAATGCACAGAAGGTTCATTACAGATTATATGGAAGCAAAACAGTCACTATGTAAAACTAACTGGAGTGAGGTGTTCAGTAGAAAAACTACAGGTGAATTGTAGAAAGTTTTGAAAGAGAAATTGTTTGAGTGCAAGAAATCAAAAAATGTTTAACATCAGGATCTAGGCATAAAACATCAGGGGGAGTATATTTCCATAAGAACAAGATATCTGATTAAGGTGAGAGACAGAAAATATAAGGAAATGAAGAGATGAACTACAACTTTGAAAACTGAAATAAACAAGCTGGACAAACAGATTAAGCATAGTGTTAGACAAGATAAAGAAAAATTTAAAGAAAATGTATATAAAGATATTGAGCATAATAGGAAACCTTTTTATAGATACATAAGATGTGGAAGGAATAAAGGTAGACAAATTGATAACTGTATGCAGATTCTAAAATGTATTCTCAGACACAACAGATTATAGATATATTTACAAAATCTTAGGCAAAACTGTCTAGCTGGACAAAAGGTGTGATAAGTTGTCCTAGTGGCATCCAGGTAACCCCAGATACTGGTATCAAATTAGATTATATTGGAAATGAAATGCACAAACTGGATGCAAACAAAGCACAGGGAGGAGAAGGAATTAGTAACAATGACCTGAGAATACTTCAGCAATAACTTACGGTACCATTATGTCTATTATTCACTAGGTCATATAAACATGGATCATATAAACATGGGGAGATTCCTCAAGACTGGAGAGATGCACTTAGTAAACCTGTCTTCAAGGGAAAGGGGACTAGGACAAACCCAGAGTCATATAGACTCTTCAGTCTATTTTCATGTTGTGGAAAAATAATGGAAAATGTAATATTGGACAAGTTATTGTCAGAACTGGATAGCCTGGTACTTGAAACCATATATCAGCATAAATATGTTGAAAACTGATCTATTACCACCTGTAACATGATGTTCTGTAACAATATAATAACAGCTATGAATGGAGAATTGTGCTGTGATGTAATTTATATATGTAGATTAAACTTCAGCATTTGACAGGGGCATACATAAAACACTGATCAATAAATGAGTACAACTAGGTATTGATGTAGTCTTGATAAGATGGACAGCTGCATGGTTTACAAATAAGACATGGCAAGTAAAATACAGCAACTGTACAAGTGAAATCCTTGGTTACAGTCAGGGTGTCCCACAGGGCTCTGTCCTAGGCCCTTACTTATTTAGATTGTATCTTTCAGACCTAACATTTTCATCTAACGTGTTCCACTGTCTATATGCAGACATCCTGAAATTGGGTAAACTGATTACATGTGTTACAGGCATGTCTGCAAAATAACATGACTAAATTCACCATTTGGGCACAGAAGAATAATATGCTGATAAATACATCAAAAACTAAGCATATAAGATTTGAGAGACATATAATTGAAAGGTGAATATTTAATACAGCACTCAGTGATTGAAACTGAAGACTCATTTAAGGACCTGGGTATATGGGTAGATTCAGCTAACAAATTGGTTAATGATAGTTATAGAACAGGTGGCCTAAGGTTAAGGTGTTTGCCTTACAAACACAAGGTGCAGGGTTTGAATCTCACAAGGGATAATTGGCTAGGTTTAAAATGGCTCGCAAGGGCAGTTAGCTTAGTACTAATCTATGAACCTATGAACTATAGGTTGCATAAAAAGATTTATAAAGTCTAGGAAATCAAAAATGATGAAGTCATTGTTTGTTAGCTACATTAGACCCAAGCATATTGAATAACAATATGGAAACCCTATAAGAGAACAAGTATGAGGAAACTGAAAAGAGTACAGTGGAAAAATACTAAGGGCACCCATGGACATGAAAATGTAAGTTATTATTAAAAACTAAAATATCTGAACTTATACAGTATCTTTTACAGATATCTAAGAGGAGATCTTATTCAAGTATATAGGGCATTTAGAGACAACTACCTCTGGGAATGCTTGGGGATTATCAAAAAGTACCAGAGAATCATCAGACAACCTATGCAGAAGATTCTAGAGGCATGAGAAATGTACTAATTGGTTTTCTGACAAAGTAGCTGATACAGAGAACAGACAGAACAATTTACATTAAAGCAAGTACTAGTTTAGATATTTGTAAGAACAGCCTAGACAGTTATTATGGAACAAGTGTTTTGGTATATTGGCAAGCTAGAAGGACATTAATGCCCATGATTGAAATATTTCTGTGTATATATGTTAGTATGTGCATGCATATTTGACTTGAGGACATCATCCAGTCCTCTGTAGTAAGGATGTCATGTGGCCAGAGGAAAAAGGAGGATGGTGGATGCATGAGGTTAAATGAAAGGCTCCTCAAGTGGTAGTGAAATGATGAACTATTCCAAAGCTTATACAATGACTATAATGTACCACGAGCCACAAACATACAGCAGTAGATTGGCCTGATTTGAACATTACACCTGTGCAGGTATAGAAGATGAATACCACACAGTGTAGCAGTAGCAAGACTACATATGTCTCACTGTAACACTGTGACATTGTACTTTATAGAGTATGATAGGATCATTGTATGCTGAGGATAACATGTTTGAAGGGGTATAGGACATGGATGTGGAGTAAAATCCCTTTGGAAAATTGTCTCAAAAATGATATTTGTATGTACAGGCACTTTTGCCTGCTGTCAGACAGAAACCCATAGATGTGTAGGTAAAGTAGCTCGCAAACACAATAGGTAATCATGCTACCACAGCACAGGCTTGTCTTGAATATTGTCAGAGTGCATGTTATACAGGTTGAAATCATCAGTATAAGCTACAACAAAATGTTCAGAGGAGGGTCTGGCATAGCTGTGGACTCAAATATTGTTCTAAAATTTTCCTGTGAAAACGCTTATGTTTTAACATTAACATTTCAATTGAAACTGGAAACCTTGGTTGTACCTGAGTTCTTCTGTGTTTTTATCATTACTTAATTGTAGATTTATTCAGAACTCAGGAATGTGTGTGGGCTGGTTACTGTTTTTGTGGTATTAATTGTTCTAAAACTGTCAACATAGTGATTGGTGGATGCATGCACAGTTGACTGTAGTAAGAATACCCTACCTAACTATTTACAAGGCACAAGTCTGGCTTTTATAGTATCCAACAACAGTTTATAACTGATGAAATCAGCAATGCCTGCAGAGGAGAAGAAGATGGTAATAGCAGTGTCTCACATGCTAGTGTAAAATAATCTCTCGAATGTCAAACAAGTGAACACACACATACTAGCTGACTACAGTGAGAATAGAATCCCTACCTAATAAAGTACACCAGCTAGATGACCTGGTATTTAATGCAACCACCATCGCACAGGTCTGACTTTACAATGATGCTGGACAATTTATAGTGGATGACATCAAAACTGGATGTTGGAGAGAAGATGTTGCAAGGTCTGAATGAAATGAATGTGCAGGCATGTACAACTGTCAAAATATTTGTACTTCATGGGACTATAATGCTGACTGTAGGAAACACAGTTATGCTCTTCTGAGTGTGTGCACACACACACACACACACACACACACACACACACACACACACACACACACACACACACACATGCACCCACGCACTCACACGCACCCACCCACATGCACACACATTTACACACACACACACACACACACACACACACACACACACACACACATACACACACACACACACACATTGACTGCCGTAAGAATGGAACCCCTATCTAAGTACACCAGCTAGAGAACCCAGTATTAATGCAAGTGCCAAAGCACAACTCTGACTTTTACAATGCTGCTGGATAATTTATACTGGATGACATTATCATTGGCTGTTGGATAGAAGATGATGGGAGTCCTGAATGAAATGGATGTGTAGTCATGTACAACTGTCAAAATATTTGCACCTCGTGCGACTGTAATGCTGACTGTAGAATACACATTTAGGCTCTTCTGACCACACACACACACACACACACACACACACACACACACACACACACACACACACACACACACACACACACGTTGACCACAGTAAAATTAGAACCCCTACCTAAGTACACCAGCTAGAGAACTCAGTATTCAACACAAGCACCATGGCATAAATCTGTCTTTTGCAATCCTGCTGGACAAGTTATAGTGGAGGATATGATCATTAGATGTTTCGGAGAAGATGTTGGGAAGCCTGTATGAAATGGATGGCTAGCCATGTACAACTGTCAAGATATGAAGGTTCTACACTGTATCAGATTGATGATAGCAGGATACAGGCTAATGTTCCTCGGACTATGCATATACACTTACACATACACAGAGGCACACACATAATATGGCTGCTGTGATAATCTATCAGACATGTAATTATTTTGTTCCCGTCTGCAAAACACAGTATGTGATGATTGCAACACCACTGAAGTATGCATTCCCCTTGTCAGAGTTGCCTTTATAGATGATGCCATCATCACTATATGATCTGGTTGACATATCCTATTATGAGAGTCATGTGCAAAGTGTGGATGTATTATCTCCTACTATGTATAAAAACTATATGACAACAGCTGTCAAGAATGCATGTAGCAGAAATGAGACATGTTCTGCATTTTCCCATTATGCTGTTTACATTACACACAAATTGTCACATATAGTAACACACATTTTTTGTGATTATATTTGTGTGTTCATATTTGTGAGTAACTGATGTCGACATTATTACACGTATTAGACAATCTGAATGTGTATTGTCAGTATAAAGATATACATGGTATGTAACAAAGAAATTTTGATATTTATTTCTGTAGTATACTTAATATTTGGGAACAAGTACTGAGATACCACGTTTTAAGTGCATGGATGCAGGGACATGACTACAGTGTAAATATATGTTCAGTAATTAAAAAGTACCCTCTGTTTAGTTGTGATTTACATGGACTTTAATGGGATGAAGACTAACTGGGCAGTAAACATACGTAATCCATGCTAATAAGCACGTTTCATAGTGCACCACTGAGAAACTGGTTTGCGTGATCTATGGCAAAGAGTTTTCACATGAGAGATACACATTTAAGGACTTCTACTTGAACCTGAGAAGTACTTATCACTACCGGTTCTGGTAGATACAGCTAACAGATACTATAGTGTTCATAACTAATTCATATCGGAAAAGTGTCTTATATTTAACAACCTTAAAAAAGTATATTGCTTTTCCAATTTGCAAGTAGTTAAGTGATGAGCAAACGCTGGTCTCTGCTTCATTGATAAAATTATAAGAGTTCTGTAGGTTTGATTTCCTCTGTGCCAACATGCTAAGCAGAGAGGTGGTGGCAGCCAGCAATCTGGATAGTACTGAATGTAAGAAACACACCTGCTGCCTAGCTGACTCTGTGGCAGCAAGTGTAAGAGCATTGAGTTCTTATTTTGAGCTGAGATGATGCAAGATTTGAAACTAGCTCTAGCTAATATTTTTAACTATGTATTCATGATGTCATTAAATAATTGCATGTGATAATTATTTGAAATGTAAGAGGGAATGACTACTATGAAGTACTGTATATCAACAAACAGTACTTATGTGATATATGTCAAGAGTACACATATGGAGTTGCATATTGCTATGGTCATCAGGCTAAATAAAATAGTTATTTAAATTAAATTTTTAATATGAGTGCCTTTATTCTAATTTACCTGTGTATTTCCTTAGGACAGCGAGTTTAAGCAGAATTGTGCAGAGGTAACCACACCATGCTATTAGACAGGAAGAGCCAGTCACCATCACTTGGCATTTGTGTGTGATGTGAAACACCATTCAAACATAGAGGACAATGATCACACGGACGTCAGCATTTTATAAGGTAAGGGATTCATTGGAGATTTCTTATTATATGTGTGGTGCATGATTTCATTTTTTGACCAGATTAAAGTGGTGGAAATAGGGATAAGGGAAAGTGGTGAAATGGGGGCAATCAGGGGGAAGAACAAAGGGAAAGCAATATAGGAATGTGCAGGAGGAAATTAGGACAGAGCCATAGATATCGACTTCTTCAACAGTGTAAAGTGAATATGTATAGAATATTGGCTGAATTTGGACTGCCACCTCAGCAAAGATGGGTGACAACAATGCAATCATGATTATAGCCAATTGTACCAAATCAAGTGTGCCAAGATGCCAGGGATGGTATACACCTCTCCCCTCTAGGCTTTCGAGTATTAGTTAAAACATTGTCTTGCCCCATAATGCCTTTTTTAGGCAATGAAAAACTGAAAGTACTTCTGACATAGCAAATCAAAACCAAGAAAATCTAAAGGTATTACTGCTCAATTCTAGGAGTCTAAACAAAAAACCTCCACTCCCTGGAAGCTCTCTTTACCCTATTGAATGTTGATGTCTGTGCTGTCACTGAGACATGGTTTAAAGCCACAGAGTGCACACCAACAGTGCAAGGTTGTAATGTCTTCCACACATTTAGGCCAGCTACTTCACAGGCAGGGACTAAATGTGGAGGGTCTCTATTTGCAACAAAAAAATATACCTCAAGGCTGGTCAAACAGGACAATGCACTTGAGCTGCTCCATGTTCAAATCACCATAGGTAAAATCCAATGCCACTTCCTTACAAGCTATAGGACCCCTCTATGACACAGGAAACCCATACCATGCATTTAAACTTGTTAGAAGCACTAACCATCCAAACCAATACCATATTCATGGTGACTTCAATTACCCCACTATTAACTGAGAATCCTATATTGTACCAAACATACATGCACAGAGATTCCTTGATTTTGTAAACACAAACTCGCTCGACCAAATAGTCAATACACTAACCAGAGGTGCGCCCATACTGGATCTGGTCCTCACTAATATAGGAGACTGCTGCACACTCCCTACTGTAATTCCTTCCCTGGTGAGATCAGACCATAAAATGGTATCCTTTGAAGTAAAAATAAAACCTGGACCCCCAGCTAAACCTGGAATATTCAGGAACTATTTAAGGCTAACCTCCTGCTATTAAGTGAGAACCTGGCAGATTTCAAGCTCTCAGAAACCCTGACAACACTGTTGCCTATGCAGAACTGTTCCTTCTACAAGCATGTTAATAGCTGCATAGAGGCAGCTGTACCCACAAGTAAGAAGTACAAAACTAACGCAAAAACAAGCCACCCTGGTGGAGTCACAAAATCAATAGGCTATTTAACAGGAGGAAGAAAATCATGGCAAAAATTAGGAGGTGCAGCACCCAGCAGGATAAAAGCACTCTCATCAATCTAAACAAACGACTCATACAAATAAAGTCTACCAAAGCAAAATTTGAGGTAACTTTGGCCTCCCTTGCCAAGGACCACCACAAAGTATTCTTTAGCTATGTCCACAACCTCAAAGGCAATACACAAATGTGTGCAGAGGCTCATTTTAAATAGAGCCACCTATACTGAGCCAGAAGATATAGCAAACCTCCTGGCTGATAAATTCGGCTCCAACTTTACTGCTCTCTCCCTATCAATTCAGCTCCAACTCTACCCCTCCCCCCCTCAACCTTCCCTCAGGAAATATCATCAAATATAGCTCCTCCTACTATCACTAGGGAACAAGTCCTTAACGTTCTCTCTCTAAGACAAAGAACACTGCATCAATAGGCCCAGACAATATCCTAGCATGCCTTCCAAATACCATGAAACCTGACCTATCAGGCCCTATGGAATTACTATTTAACTCTAACCTCCAAACAGGCTTCATGCCTCATGAATAGAGAAAGGCAAAAGTCATCCCTCTGCAGAAAGGTGGGCCATCTACAGACCCTGGAAATTACAGACCCATAAGTCTCACTAGTCTTATATTTAAAGCCATGGAAATAATTGTCATGGAGATGATCAATAGAGATATAGTAAACCTCCAGACACTTGACCCAACCCAGTTTGGTTTTGTCAAGTGAAAATTATGCCTACTCATCCTAGTGGACTTCTTTGTGAAGGTCAACAAATCAATGGATGAGGGCGAAATTGTTCTCACTGCCTATCTTGACCTGGCCAAGGCATTTGACGCAATATCCCACTCAGGCATTATTGACAAACTCAAGAGGTTAGGTGCAAACCTGTATGTCTCCCTGTGGATAGCCAACTGGGTCACAGATAGGACCCAGGAAGTTAGAATTGGTAGTCCAACTCTAAAGAGGCCAGTCACAAGTGGAGTCCCTCAGGGATGAGTCCTTGTATTGCTCCTTTTTGGCATTTACTTCTCAGAAGCAAGGTCAATGTAAGTGGTCTGTGACTGACTACATTTGCAGATGATTCAAATTAGGAGCTGCCATTGAATCTCACACTGACACAAATGTTCTCCAGTAGGGGCTGACATAGACAAACAACTGTTGTCAGAGGCATGGACTAAAACTAAATGCCAAGAAATCCCTGGTAGCTATACTTTGACCATCACATGTCTACAGTGGTGAGGACATCATTCTATGTTGCGCAACTCATAAAGATAGGTATAGTATCTAAGTCCAAGGAAGTCATTGTTCCACTGTATTTAGCATTCATCAGACCTATCATTGTGTGCAATGCCCACTTTGGTATGTACCTAACCAGGCATATCCAACAATTGAAACATCCACGGAGGATCCTCACTAAAAGAATACAAAGAGTAAGTAGAATGCTGTATACGGACTGCCTCAAGACCCTGTCCCTGTATTCTGTATCCTAAAGGCTTTTGAGGGGAGATCTATGCATGGCATACAGGGCATTGTCAGACCCTACTCTGATGGACCTCCTGCTTATCCACAAAACAAACAACACCAGAATTACCTGTTCTAAATGCTTAAACCTTGCCTGTGATATGAATAGGACCTGCTGGAGAGATAGGTATGTATCCTAGAGACCACCACGTCTATGGAACAGGCTTCCCATCCATGTGAAACAGAATTCCTCCCTATCCCATTTCAAGTGCAACTTGGACAATTGGATGGGAAACTGGAAGTTCATCCATGGTTTGGCATGTCTGTCACTAATAGACACAGGTAACCTGTAAATGGTTCATCTCCCAGGTCTATGTTACACTTATCAAGGGTATCAGAAATTGTAAGAGATTTAGGATGCATGTTTAGGCTTAAAAAGGCCCTTGTGGTCATTAGTCTAGTAAATACCTATGAGCCTATGAACCTATGAACATGTGCAAAGTGGAGATCTATGTATGAAACAATAGTTTTTGGTGGGCAGATGTCCACTCATGAGCTTTTATTTCAGTAAGAGAAAAATGTTGGGTAAGGGATATAGGTATTTCTGGGTCAGGTGAATAGGGTATGTGAAGAATCAGATGTAGAAAAACAGGACAAAAGACAAGAGATAGGGATGATGAGTGACACAACAGGTTGGGGGACACCATTATTGTAGATAGGTAGGGGACATCTGATACCCATGTCCATCAAGCGTGGGGACAGTGAGAATCTAGTCAGCACTGTCAAAACTGTCAAAACTGTCCCCTCCTCAACTTGCTGTTGGAGTGCTTGACATTTTCTCTTGCCTAGCATTCCAGTGAACATTTTCTCCATCCAGCTGAGGTGTGCACCAATGGTGCTTTCCATGACGTCACGTGCCATGGCTGGCAACTCTTGGCAGGTGACAAAATCTCCACCTCCGTCAATATTCCTGGGGTTATCACTGCACCAGCTGACAGGGTAATGCTTCCTGAAATAGGACCGAGGTAGTGCAGAGACTGCACAGGCAGTACTTCCAAGTTGGTTCCAAATGTGCTGGGCATCAATGTAGCAGTCATTGGAATGGTGGCAGGCTCAGCCATACTGGTTGGCCTACCTCCCTGCACTATAAATCATTTTGGGTGTTGTCAGAAATTGATGACTTCAAAACGTTATGACCACACATAAGAAATAAAAAGAGAGTTAATAGTTGGCTGAAGAGACAAAAAAAAAAAAAAAAAAGATAATTAGAACCACCATATCTGACATCAGGCATTAATTTCTTTCCTGTGTTTGTTGCTTATTATCACAGGTTATCCTGACAGTGGAAGTGTAGGATTCTTGCCATCTGATGTCACAATAATGGCAAACACTGATAATGAAGGTGGCCAAACAGAGGCACAGTCAGTTGGGTACAGAGGTTGAATCTGACACTGAAATTGACATTCAGCCATCCACCGTATTTCCATAAGATACAGCCAGTAGGCCTATGCATACCTATTCCAATGAACCCTCAGATATTGGACAGGTGGATGGTGATGCACTTCATTAGGGTAGTGTGGTTATTGCAGCTTCAGTACTAATTTGCCTCTGGCCATAGCCAAAGTTTGGGTGAGTTGCCATGCAGAATGTTTTTTTGGGGTGCTCAGAGGATGCTTAATGTCCACCCACCACCTGATCTTGGTGTGTCTTTCTGTGCCACTCGACATATGTTTAAGGACATCTTGGAAACACAGGCACATTCCAATAAGACCTCTGAGAAAATGCTTAAGGTTGCAGATGTGACATAAACTGTCATGCATGACTGCCTCTGCTGTTTTGTCAATTCAATGGATTGGACGAATGACATGATGGAACAGACAGTGTCTGTGATAAAATGTCTGCTGTAAGGGGGACGGCAGCCCCATGGACATAGTTCAGCATCATCATCTGAGGTTAGCAAATGTGCTGATTCCCGATCATGCTGCATAGTGGCAGCACTTCTTCTGCTCCATCTGAGATTGAGGTGTCCACACCAAGATGTGGTAGACCATGGGGCCATGTTCCTGTGTGTACTCATGAGGAGAGCTTGTCCAGCAGACATCAGTTATGTTCAGGTAGCAGCACTGCATTTGACCATCGGCATGGACATGCCAGTGCAACTCCTGGCAGAGCCAGTTCTCACAGTCAGGGATGAGGATAATGAACTGTTAACTTTACCATTCATGGCTCACACCTATCTGATGTACCAGGACATAGAGCTAGCACAGAGCTAGGCTGTGTTCTTGCAGAAACTCAATCACACATTTTACCTCGAATGCCCCTACAGACATGCAAACATAACAGTTACATGGTTCATTCGTGAGGCTTACAGCTCATTCTGTCTCAGTGGCCAGTTGATACTTTATCCAAATGTCTGCCTGTCTGTCTCTCTTACTCACACACACTGGCTACCTTTTGTGCTAGCCTTGGCCTCCTGCCCCCCAGACAACACCCTGTGCAAATGATGATAACTGTGTCATATCCCTTGATTTTCTGAGGTTTGGATTCAGGGATATACAAGTCTTTTGTCTGATTCCCAGGGTGTATAGCTGATTAACTGCTTAGCACATATTTATATATATATATATATATATATATATATCTATATATATATATATATATATATATATATATATGGTTTACTATTAAAATGTCGAACGGCACTACGTCGACTTTACTATAGTCGAACATGGAAGTTCGAAAATAGTAATGTCGACTTCAAAAAAACAATCTACAAATGGTTTTAACATGGGTCAAGGTAGGTGTTCAGTATTATTCTGAACTACCCTATCTCGACCCATGTTAAAACACAGTCCTAGATTGTTTTTCTGAAGTCGACATTACTATTTTTCGAACTTTCGTGTTCGACTATAGTAAAGTCGACGTAGTGCCGTTTGACTTTTTAATAGTAAACCTATATATATATATATATATATATATATATATATATATATGTGTGTGTGTGTGTGTGTGTGTGTGTGTGTGTGTGTGTGTGTGTGTGTGTGTGTGTGTGTGTGTGTGTGTGTGTGTGTGTGTGTGTGTGTGTGTGTGTGTGTGTGTGTGTGTGTGTTGGTAATGTTCTTCTGCAAATTGAACTGCTTTCTTGCAGGTTTTTGTAATGTGTGCATACCTCTGAACCTCCTACACCAACAAAGCTGGACAAAGCTATAAATAAAAGTGGGACAATGACACAAAAATATGAACAATATTTAAATATTTAGGTCTTACAAACTTAGAAAATTGTTAGGATAACAGGTTTTGCATTACCATGAATTTTCTGAGGGATATGAAATCTGAAAATTAAATGTCTGACATTATTTTATAACTTCAATCTTTAGTGATTTACCAGTATAAAACTATTAGGCAAAACTCTGGATATTCTGTGAAAATGTGTATATTTCAGAGGTATGAATATGCAGATCTTTGCTGCATGAGGCCTATTAGTTGATAGAACACATGTATTGACATAAGTCATTGCTGTCACATATTGATGTCATTGCTGTAAAAATTGCCCACCTTCTACTTTGTTACATTAGCAAATAAGAGTATGCAAGGATATGACATTTGTTTGCATTCTTAGACATTTATTTTTCTATTCCAGGTTTAACACTTAGCTGGGAAGTCCGTCATTTACAAGAGTTTTAATATGGGGCTGACTCTGTTTGATGTTAGCAGTACACAGCCATTACATCAGTAAGTAAAGGTTGTGAGCATTGCCTGGTATCAATTTTATGCTATGCTTGTGTATAGGATGAAGGTTTTAGCCCCTTAGGTAGTGAGCATGTATGCTATCCATTGCCTCTTGGCCAGTGTGAGGGCATATTGTGCATGCCTACATCTGCCTACACCTGCAGTGGCTGGTGGTGCCACCTCTGACTCCTCACCTGTGTGTGGCTGTGGTGTCTTTGCCAGTAGTGGTGGGATGTGTAACCCTTTCCCTTTTTGCTCCTTCTGCAGATATTTTCTCAGAATAATATTGTGAAGGGTAGCACAGATGGTGAATATTTCAGCACATGTACAGGGATTGTAGTGCAGGACTCCCCCAGATATATCTAGGTACTGAAACCATGACTTCAGCAGCCAAAACAAATGCTCAATGATATTTCTTGTTTGAGCATGTGCCTCATTATAGCATCCTTCAGTTGTTGTGTGTATATTTCTTATGAGCGTCATCAGCCACAGTTCGAGTGCATGACCTGTTTTCCTGGAAATGACCATGTGGGATATCCTCCAAAGAAAATATCTGATACAGTTGAAACTTGAGAGTTGTGCCAGATATGTGAGTCATGTGAGTTATGTTAACTGCCTGGGTTGCCAACACACACATTCAGGATTATTCCCTTAGCATAACACATCACCTGGCAGTTAATGGTGTGGAAACCCTTTCTGTTTATGTACAGCCTTCTCTATTCCCTGAGTGGTGATTGATTTTGATGTGCATGCAGTCTGTGATATCTGAGACTTCAGGGTAATGTGCTACAGGGTGGATCTCCTGCATAGTTGTGGTTCTGTCCTTAGGTGTACAAGGAAAATGTTTGTAGTCACTGGCATGTTGTAGCATAGCATTCAAGAATTGATGCAGGATCCTAGATGCTGATGCCTGTGACATCCCCAGCATGCCCCTATCGATCTCTGGAAGGTTCTTGTAGCTAATATTCTAAGTGCTACACATACCTTAGTCGCCACCGGAATTGGTTCCCCTCAGTTTACCCTTGCTCTCAGTTGAGGACAACAGAGGTTGCAGAGTTCCTGTAGCATGTCTCTATCTACCCTGTAGTGCTCTACAATTTCCACATCATGCAAACCATGAAATGTTAAACAAGGTCTAAACACCCTTCTCCTTCTTGGCTGTGGTCTATTAGCAGCAGCAGCAGCATAGATGTGGACCTGTTTCCATGGCTGTATTCCAATAAGATTTAAAATTTGCAGGGAAAACTTACACTGAGTCTACATGATTGCTTTATAGGTTGTTGAGTAGCTCCTGCATCTTGGATTGGCTGATTAGCATACAATTCAGCTGCTTATGATGCATTTATCATGCCACAATCTGCACCATGTTTGCGCAGCTCTACATGTCATATAGAGTCACTTACTCAATACAAAACTGTACACTACTGTCTGTGCATCATGCCACAACATGCACACAGTTTTAGTACACTGCATAGACTTTACTGAATCTGTCTTATATTCTTTGCTACTTCTACACTTGTCATTTAAACCCATTAGAGATGCTCATGTGATCTGCAATGGTGTAGATTTTAATGATTGTGGTACAAGTAATTTTATTTCTTAGCAGGATGAAATCACTATCAGTGCAAACATTAAATTTATGCTGGTATTTAACAAATTTCATTTGGATGGAAGCACACTGCATCATTACTGATTATTTGCCGTAAAGTCACATAACTTGTATACTGGATGAAGTACTGAATTATTGCTTATTTTTATCTATCTTTTCCTGTCTATGGGCTTTTTGAACTGCATTTAATGCAATAAAATCCTCTGCCATGCTGGTTCTTTGTAACTTGCTTTTGCGTTGGTGAAACGGCATCTTGATATGAAATTCTTTGTATTTGCCTTTCTTTTATAATGTATTACTGAATTACAGAGATGTAACCATAAGCACCTTCTGTCTATTATTAAACATGGTTCAGATCTCGAGTTGTTATAAATAATTCCTAGTAGCTTATGATTTCTTATGAGTGCAGTCTTGAGTCTAATAAAGTATAGATTATAGTGTTTACAACCCCAAAATTCTGTCTGAAATTCATATTTTTCTACATTGGTCTAATAGCATATGGTATGGCCTTTTAGTGACCTTTGTGCTTTTGCTTTTGAATCAAAATAATTCTTAGTCCAACTGAGTTTCATAAGCAAGAAAAAGGACTTCTTTAGACAGATGAAAATCGGGCATTACTTAAGCATACGTTTCTGTGCCATGATTCTCAGTCCAAACTTAAGATCTAATTTCTCTTGTGATGATTCACAGTAAATCAGTGATTCTTGAAAATTTCATTATTTATTTATTTTATTTATTTATTTGACATTTGTCGTCCAGGAATGTCTGACTGAGCTTGCGCCCTTTTTCAGCAGAGGCCCAGAAGAAAAGCTCCACAAAGTATTGCATACTACAAAAATGTTTACAAACAATACAGTATGTTTGTTTACTAGTAGTATACCACCATTGACAGCTGAGTAGTGGAGAAATTGAGTGAAAAAGGTTTTAGGAGTTAGAATTACATACAGATTGAGAAGGGGGTGTATGCAAAGAGGGACAGGTGATTAAGTTCACGGTGGTTGTGGTGATAATAAATCACTTTACTATTATCTGGTGAGTTATTAAATGTATCATACCCTTAAGATCATTTTAACAAATGTTAGCCTATCTCAAGATACTGAACAACGGTTGCTGTATTCTAAAATATTTTGTATTTCATCCCAGCTGACATTGAATTAGTCAATGTTGATCAGTGCCCTGCTAAATAAATATAAATGAATACATAAATGAATTGAAACTTGTGTAGGTTATATGGAATGCTAGGATGTGTAGAAGGTTAACCTCCACATCATGCAGGGTAACACAGTTTCCATTTTTTTCATGTTGCAGAACTGTTCTACGATGGAAAGCATACTCAGTCAAATATATCACAAATGAATTTGGCGTGATTAAGGGCCTTTTACTGCTACACGAGCTGTAGTTTGTAGTGCGTTCTAAACTGCCTCAGTCAGTTTTTGTTCTGATTAGATTCAAATTGCAGTGGAAGCAGAGACATAACATTTTAGTTTGTGTTTGTTGAACTGATGTTTTTGTTTATTTAGAGTTAAGCCAGTCCTTTTTGCTCTTTTAGAAACACTTTTTTCATATTTGTGTCAAGCTGTCTTTGGGTTTTTTAAAAATAATATTGTATCTGACTAAAGATTTAACATGCCATCTTAAGCTTCCTGAATGATGTTTATGGAATTCCTGAATGACAGGGTCAGCAGCAAAATGTATATGTCTGGACTTTTCTGTCTAAGATGTATGGTGAATGCCAAGATGTTTATTTTGACAGACGTAATTTTTAACTGGTGATAAGCAGGTGTTGATTACTGAAAACTTTAATAAGTCTCATGCTAAGAATTATGGTCTTATGTAGTAGTACCTTAACTGCTCTAAATGGTCTGATTTTGAAACTTCACTTGCACTGTTTTAATAATTCTATACTTAACAGTGTGCCCATGCACTTTGTTTACATTATTGGTGGCACCTCATTATAAATAAAGGGTCCTAGTTACTTACTGTACAAATGAGTAGTATCTTTATGAGGGTTCTACTTACTATGATTTTTGGCATTTCACTTGAACTGCTTGTCTATGCCATTAAACACTGATTATTATGTTGATTCACTCTATACTTTATTTTTCTACCAGAGTGGTGGATGAAATATGTCTCTGTGGATCACTTCATTACCCTAGTAACTAACTAACTAACTAACTAACTAACTAACTAACTAACTAACTAACTAACTAACTAACTAACTAACTAGGTAGATAGGTGGGTAGATAGACAGATGAATAAATAAATGTATGCATTTATGCAAATATAAAATGTCATCTCAGTATGCATCTTTTGGCTTTCCACAGGCACAGATTTCTTGCATTCTCATATCTTTACAAATGCTGCTCTCTTGTAGTTCAGTGGGTTCAGGTGTGGGGATATTACAGATATGCAAAGAAGATGTCCACACCTCTTTTATATTGAGACTGCTTCTGTTTTTATCAGCTTTTTTTCCACACTCCTTCAGACAAGAAAAAGTATACTTTTGTGGGGCTGACATACATATTTGATCAAGTTGTCAATCTATAGTTTGACTTGAAAATTTTCAGCTTTCCTTTGATATTAAACATTTCTGCATAATTTCCTTGTGAACTTCAACTACCAGAAATAATGTTTTACTCTTGCTGTATAGTATAGTATACTGCATGTGTGCCTTGTTAATTTATATGTACTGTACCTATGAAAAACTATTTTTGGGACTTGAGCTCTTCTTTAGAAAAAAATGAACTTCACTGAAATCTTGCAGAACCAAAACCTCACCATGACTAAGCACTGCTGTACACATCTACCAATACTTGTCATTTAAGCAAGCATCATATTCAACAAGGAGTCTGATGAGTTAAGAGTAAATGGGAAGTTGGAATTGTTAGATATGGGGAGATGCCTTTAGAAATAAAATGAGAGAGACAGAATTTTTTTTTTAGCTATTGCGGAGACATGATGTTGAAACATAAGGAATTATCAACAAAATTAACTTGATCACTTATGACAATGTTTAATTGGAGGATGTATCACCTACATTTTATGGGAAATGTTTTGTTAACCAAATTTAACTTTACTACATTTTTGCACGTTTAATTTCAGCCCATTGTTGTTGCACCAGTCTTTGATACGGTCTAACACATGTTGGAGCAATTGTTTGTCAGTGGAATATTGAATAACAACTTCTTGTTTACGGTCACCTGCAAACAGATAGCCATAGGCCAGGAGAGTTGTCTTGAATATCTGAGAAAGAGATGTTAAATAGTGGAGGGGCCAACATTGAGCCTACGGTGGTATACTGCTAGTAAATAACTTTGCTTCCTGAAGTAATATCTGTGATTTTAACCATGTGGGCTCTGCCAGGCATCCAGTTAACTCTTTACCATATGATATAAGTATTTATATTTAAAGTTTGTCAATAATAACTGCACGAGGATTAGTGTCAAAGGTCTTGGTCAGGTCTAGATATACTGTATGCACTGTAATCACCACCAGGTATTCAGTGACTTTTTCCAAGAAATTAATAAGATTTAAGATGAAGGAACATGCTTTGACAAAGCCAATTTTATCATTGTCGAGGGTCAGCTTTAAATGTTCATATGAATAATGCTTCAGGTAATATATTCCATAGCTTTACATATGAAGCTAGTAAGAATAATGGGTCATTATTTACCAGGGTTAATTGCTGGGTTACCCTAGTGCAACAGCAGTACAATGGCTTTTTTCCAGGCATCAGGAATGTAACCAGTGGAGAGACTTAGATTAACATGGTTAAGTAGGGTTTTAGATAGGCCATATTAGGTACTGATAATATAGCAAACTGCGTTATCTGTGACCATGTATGGTGTGTTCTTAGCTTCTGAGATGGGTCATAGGGCTTATTCTGTAGCATTTAAATAGGGTGGCTGTGACTGTGAAATCTATAGAAAAGCTATGGCTGTTGACTGAGTAAAATGTGTACTAAACTAAATCTGTCAGCTAGAATATTAGGGTCAGACGGGACAAAATCATCATAGACATTGTTGGCTGTAAGTTCTTAACATCCTGACAAAGCTGAAAATGATTTGTTATTTTTAGTTTTAGTGGCTATTTTAAATTCAAGTTCAGCTTTGAGTTTTCTGTTGACTCTCTTATGCTCTTTACCTGTTTGCTTTTAAGTGGAATGAGACTGCTTATAAGCATTGAGTCATTTCTTTCTGTTGTTATATAATTTATTTATTCTGGTATTCCACCACTGGGATTTGTTTTTATATTTCTTGTTACATTTGATGTGCATAGGGACTGCTTTATCAATTCATGTATTAACAAGTCAGAGGCAGAAGCTGTAGTAATGGAATCCATAAGGAGAGGATTACAGCAGAATTTATTTCAGTCATCAAGTAACTGAAGAAGGTTTGGTCTTCAGAAGTCCCTAAACACAGAGCAATTTGCAGGGAATGTGCCCCTATTTTAAAAGATAATTGATATGTTGTCTGGTTTAACAAGAGAAGTTGTTACACATGAAAGTATGAAAGAAATGTGCATATTTTTTATATTAAATTCAAGGGCATTGTAACCATTGAAGGATGTTTAATGTGTAAGTGTACAAGGCATTTAATATTTAAAATACCAAACAAGCATTAGGAAAGCTGACTACTGGCAATACAGGTCAACCAATTTATTGACAGATATATGAAATTCCCCAGAGTAAAAGTGTTTGGCTTAATGGGAAGTTCAGCTATGGTGCTAAGATAGCCATCATGCTTGTAATGGTAGATAAAGGGTGTTTTACAGCTAGCTAGCTTGGAAGTGATATTTGTTCTTGTTTAGATTCATTTGGTTTATAGGTTTTCAATAGGCATGTAGTCCAGGAGGCCATTAAGGAATCTAGCCCAGTTTCCCAATCACCCCAAAGCACTATCTGGTTAAGTGACTTGCTAAAGGTCACACAGTAGACAAATGATGGCTGAGAGACTCAAACACATTAACAGCTCAAAGCTGTAATATTTATGTGCTAACTGCCAGGCATAATGTGATGTTCATGAAACAACTATCTCATTGTAACAATAATATGTCAGCATACAATCCACAGGGGACATGAACCCACAGCAAGGGCACCTACAATCTGAAAGGCAGTGCATTTAACATACTGAACTACATCATAAGTCTCATTTTGTCATGTAAAATCTGGCCTGAGGTGATGACATCCTTTACAAATACTGATAACCTCTCCTACCCCCACTCCCACAATTGCCAGTAGGTATGAAGATATGATAGGCACTAAATGCAGAAATTAACAAACTGCTTTTATTGTTTTGAAACAATGGCTCTGAGACTGTGACAGCTGCAGGACACACTCAAATTTGGGCAACTTTTTTTTGATAGAATGCTGACATTGAATACAGCCATGTTACCGCATTCCAAATAAGAATTTACTAGGTTGGAATGTTCAGCTGATGGACTTTGCCTAAAAATGGCATTATGGAGTTATCAAAATCTTTTGCCAGAATACAAACCCATTGCTAATAGAGGTTTAGATCATCCATGGCAGAGCAGAAAAGTTTAACAGCCGTCTCATCTCAGGCTTACACATACAGTATCCCCCTAGAATGATACCTGCTACAAAATCAATTGTTAAAACCAATTATCTTGATTTTCAATCTAGTAATCATTCTGCATCATGGAAAAATACAACTGAAGCCCACCATTTTTCCTGCTGTGGATAAATGTGTAAGAAGCAAAATAGTATCCTTCTGTACATCTTTCTGGGTAAAGTGACTAAGTTCATTCAATCTCACAAGGGTAAATATCAGGATTTATTCATGTTCATTAGGATGTACAGTTCTAATAGTCCTTGTTATGTGCAAAATCCTGACTACAGAAAAAATGAAAACTGTCATCCTTTTCTTATCAAGCATGGCAAGGCTGGTGCTCATATGGCTTACAATAGCATCACCTATTACTAAAACATTGCCATGGTTAGATGCTGTCTCAGTAAGCCATACAGGCTTCGTGTCTTCATCCTTATGACTCTTTAAGCCATATGGGCTTGCAGTCTTCATCCTTATGACTCTTATGACTCTTAAGTGGTATGTGTACTGGCAGTGGTTGTGTAGGGTGAAAGTGGGTGTGTTCCTGTGTGAATTAATGGCTTAGGTTTCTTCATCCATAGCCTGAGAGGCTTATGCACTTTTCTTTTAATAACCTTAATATAATGTTGGTAATTGAAGTGTGCTGTGCTGAGAGTACATTTGCACAAGTGTGTGTGTGTGTGTGTGTGTGTGTGTGTGTGTGTGTCTGTTTTGTTCTTACCGAATCTGATCTAAATTGAGAAGATGGCCTCTTTCCTACTGAATCATTGTAAGGCATCAATAAATACTTTTCTATAAGCAGAAGGTAGTTGCTACACTTTCACAAAATACCTAGTGCTATCAGGCTTCCTAAAGATGGAACAAGTGATCTCAGATATTCTGTAATAGTCAGTTCAGGAGCTCAATAACTCATCTTTTTGTATAAGACAGAAGATGATAACATGGGCTGTGACTAAACTACACAAGAATATGAAATGTAACTATTATAGTATTCACAAGTATAGAAAACATCAAATAAACAAATAAATACATAAAGGTACAGGAGATGTAAACAATAAGATGTATCTCACCCGACATCTGCAGCAATTGGAGAGACCCCAAAAGTTCCTCACCAAAGGGATAAAGGGACTCCAAAATCTGTCATATACTGCCAGATTGAAGAAACTCCAGCTCTATTCAGTCGCATACCGTCTGCTCAGAGGTGACATGTGCCTGACATACAAGGCCATGTCCAACCCAAATTAATGGACATGCTCCACCTCAAAAAATCCAAATCCACCAAAACCACTAGAGCAAGCGAGTTAAACCTTAGCAAGGATATAAATAGGATGTACTGGAGGGATAGATTTATCACTCAGAGACTCCCTATGCTGTGGAATAAAATCCCGGTCCATGTGAGGCAGAGCACCTCGCTGGCTGTGTTCAAGAGAAATCTTGACCTGTGGATGGGAGATCGTAGGTTTACCCCGGGAATCATCTCTGTGTCACTGCTGGACAGAGGCACAACAAACTAATGGGTACAGTATTTTTTCATATAAGGGGTGGCGTAAGCCACAAAACTTTGGGCTAGGCTTATAAATGCCTTAGGGCAGATAGCCTAGTATAAACCTATGAACCTATGAACCTATAAGGTAATCAGTAACAGCAGCAAGTTTAAATCAAACAGTTTTCCTGGAAGGCTAATATGCTTTCTACCTAGCTAGCAGTAAAAAGAGTAAGAGAGAGCCTAGCTTAACAGATATAGGTAGAGTAAGGGTAGAGGAATAGGAGCTGTTTGTAAAAATGAATAGTTACGAAAAACACACAGACTCTTGAAAAACACAGATACGGTCACCAAGTCAGCAAGCTCCTGCAGGCGACAGCCACAAAAGATGATCTTTCCTTAACAGATACCAAATAACGTACTTCCACCAATAAAAAGCAGACGGTACCACCAATGCTTAGATAAAACCTTAGCAAGTTTATTTAAAATAACAAATGCGTTTTCGCTGAAGTACAACCGCAGCTTCTTCAGAGATTTGAAAAAAACCGCCAAACTGAGTTTTTATACACACGTCATAGCGTGTGCCTAGCACAGATTTTAAAGGGCTATGCTAATTATTGTGTATAAAACATTCAGTCACTAATTCAATATGTGACAGCTTAATACTCAGTTGACAATAATTAAAATCAACATTAAACAAAATAAAACCTACATAAAAGTTTCCTACTGTCCATAAATTTAAAAATGAATACATTTAAACATTTAAACAAACACTGGACAGGGTAGACCATTATTGTTAAGTTATGTCAAACCTTTCTTATTAGTTTAACTCGCATGACATCAAAATCTGTCCGTATTTGTTTAACATTGTTTCTGTTATCACAAACTACCTATAACTAATCCCAAACCAGCATCCTCTTAAAGTTAGACAGTTGTCATTCATTGTTAAAGATGCCTTAAAACCACTCCAGGTACTCCATAATAATTAACCAAGTAGGTTTTAATAGACAATATAATGTTAAGGTACCTTACAACTAAGAATTTATATAAGATATGGTTCTTAGTGTGGGTCAAGTAAATATTTGGCCGTTTTGTAACCAAATATGTTGGTATAAGAAATCAAATTAAATGCACCAAGTATATACCAATTTCACCCTTCCTAATTTTTACTTCACTGTATGCACTATGGGGTGTTGGCCAAATCATGATGTTTGTCTTTTATAACTCCTTAGTTTGAGTATGCATGTTATAGTGTTTGTTTAAATGTTTAAATGTATTCATTTTTAAATTTATGGATAGTAGGAAACTTTTATGTAGGTTTTATTTTGTTTAATGTTGATTTTAATTATTGTCAACTGAGTATTAAGCTGTCACATATTGAATTAGTGACTGAATGTTTTATACACAATAATTAGCATAGCCCTTTAAAATCTGTGCTAGGCACACGCTATGACGTGTGTATAAAAACTCAGTTTGGCGGTTTTTTTCAAATCTCTGAAGAAGCTGCGGTTGTACTTCAGCGAAAACGCATTTGTTATTTTAAATAAACTTGGCGTTAAGGTTTTATCTAAGCATTGGTGGTACCGTCTGCTTTTTATTGGTGGAAGTACGTTATTTGGTATCTGTTAAGGAAAGATCATCTTTTGTGGCTGTCGCCTGCAGGAGCTTGCTGACTTGGTGACCGTATCTGTGTTTTTCAAAAATGAATAGTTCCCAAGTGCAGTGACTGCAAAGCAAATAGTTTTAAAGCAAGAATCAGCACGGCAGTCAGCCAGGTAATAAACTGATAGGTAATCCTGTACTGCCTAGTGCAAATCTGTGAAGCAGTAGCTTTAGATGCAGTAAGAGTGCAGAAATGTAACAGCACCAATGATCAAAGAGTATTTTGAGTAAATGAGATAATTAATTTGGTTGCCATCTACTCAGATTTAATAACAGGTAAAATACCAGCAATATCTAGGTATTGTCAATAACGAGTGGCAATATAACAGAAAGCACAACAGCGCAATATTATTTAAACTATAACAGTGTGATCAGCATAATAGCGTTGATCACAGCAGTGTGTCCAGAAGAAATAGTCAGTAAGTTAACACATTTAATTAATTACTTATTTATTTGCATTTGTTTACTGGTTAAGTCTAATAAGGCAGAAAAAATTCTTTCCAGCAGAAAACCAAGAGAAAAGCTTCACTGATACCACAAATATAATATGAATAATGAATGATAACTAAATTCATAGTTATAATAGTTATACAAATTCAAAAAATAAATATAATCAAAATATTGAATATTTAGTAATAAACATAACAAAAATAATCCTCCAAGGAATTACAGTGATGGATAGAAAAGTCAAGAATTAAGGTTTTGAGAGATTAACAAATGAACATTCCCCGGGATTCATAAAGCTTGGCTCAAGGCTGGCGTTAGGCTTACACCAACTGTGTGGCGTGAAGATGGTGCAGTAGCGCCATATGCATATTAATGAAGGCACACTGCCACCACAGCCACTTGCATAGGAAACGAGCGCGAGTGCATAGGGTGTGTCGAAGTGCTGCACGGAGGAGTGGAAATGTCAGCTGTCGATGTGAAACCTAAAATGCTTGCATATAGCAATTTGCAAGCAATAGTAATCATATTGTGGATACTAAAACATATGCAAAGCATGCAAGACAGTTCCTGCAAACACAAAATGAAGAAGCAAACACAAATGCACGGTAGGGAATAACGGGTCCCTATCCCTCGAATAAATGACATTGAAAACCGTGTGCCCGTAGTCCAACACAGTGTAGATAGTTATACCAAGTGGAAGTGAAATGCATCATGTTAGCGCGCCGCCAATAGGTAAGTCCAGCCCAATGGTCAGGGTCACCAGCTGACCCATATTGTGAGGGAGAGTACACAGCTGGGCAGATGTGTCCATAACAAATCCACGATAAATGTAAATATCTAGCGACCATATGACAGAATTATATCCCACAACACATGTAATAGTCACATACAATAGGTATGTCCGTATTTAACATACCATATATGACAGGAAATAGAATAAGCATGTAAATGAAACAGAAGGAGCATATAAACTGCTACAACAATAAGGCAACATGTAGGCTTAAAGGAACAGTTTTATCCGTAGCGTTGACTGTGGGTACATGTTGTCCAGTACAATTGGATATTTGTCCGGAATATATCCCATCCTGGACATAGGAAAAGATGGCATCCTACCAATGATCAGAACAGTCGGCCAAAATCCGCACATCTGCGGTCCAAGCTGTACTTGTCAGGATGTGTCACATGTGAACGGGTATTACCCGGGTGTACCAACCATGTCATGAAAGTTAAGTATGGGCGTGTACCTATGTGCGTGATGTAAGGCATGTGGAAGGTGAAACATGCCAGGGTAGTCCACACAACCATACAGGTACCTGACATATGTAGTGTATGCAATGTGTTACCTTGAACGTGTCATGGGCCATCAACCAAAGCATTGATGGATGGAGTGTCAGGAATATGTGTGTGTGGGGGGGTGGGTAATGGTATAATCCTCAAAGGCAAGACTGTGTCGTATGCAGAATAGGTGAACTGTAGGTTTATGAGGGAGCAGCGGGTGAAGCAGAAAGAAACACAGAGAACATGTATACACATCTGCAATACAACCAGACAGGCCATACTGTAGAACACAATCCCACCAACATATGAATATTAAAATGTGCAATACAAATGTACAGAAATGTCACCGGCACATACCCACATATTGGTCCTGATGGAACTGGCCAAATCAAACACACACACACCTGGATGCATAATGGAATACCCAGCATCCCCTCCACAGCACACAACATGCCCCCATACCTGAACGTCCACCAAATCCGACCATACTTGGCCTACTAGTTTGGCGCAGCCACATCTACACATAGTAACCACTACTCATATGTAGTAGGCAGTGTCACCCTAGGCAGTTTCAGGATTGCAAACTATGTATCCCTTGCATGTAAAACCCCCAGCACATTTTCATAACGCCAGAAGAATGGTCGGTATCAGTCTTGTTAAATTGTTGGATCTCCCTCATGGGATAAGTAACCTGTGTAAACATTAGAATGGGTATCAAGACATGATGTCCAGTCCTGTAGACATCTGGACACAAGTTGGAATGTGCAGTAGTGGTGCACGAGACTGTCCAGCCTTAGATGGTTATGCAGAACCTACTACCCAGGATCAAACACCTGCCCGTAACGCACGTGTCCCAACACGAATAATCGAGAGAATATATTGCACACATTCGCATAGTGGCACATGGAAATAGGGTGATGAAGGCACTGGCATAAACAGGATACCCCCTGATCCACTGTGTGAGGGACAGTCACTGTGTGGGTAGGTGTGTCCTGACCAACAATGATACAATGCCAAATGTCCTGTGATTGTAGGAAATAACTATGTACCATACTGCATGTAACAGTTGCCTAAAGCATTCACGTCAGGATAGAAAATACATAATTCGCACAAGAAACAGACTAACAACTAAAGTGCTAAAGGTATAGGCTCACAGCTAGGAAACTAATGAATGTTCTAAACCTGCACTGACCGTGGGTATGTGTTGGTCTAAATAATCTAGTGTCCCTAGAATATATCCCAGCCTGTACATATGACAATGTCAACCCTACCAATGGTCAGAGCATTCGCACAATAACTGGCCAGCCTATTAATCACTCACAAAGCCAGTGACCTTTGGAGGAAAGGTGTTGAATGAGAATGACTACTTACAACAATGAAGAGTAGTAGATGCAATTAACTGCAGAAAATTAGTAGTAATACGAATCTGTCAACATTCCAAGTTAATAGTACTAATATGGTAGAAGTGTCCGTGATTGTCCCTGATTTGTCATAGCCTTGTCCCTGTCACTGTAGAATCTAGTCCCCGAGTATCACAGAGGTCCGTACACATATGTACATCAACCAACTGTCACATCTGTTGACAGGACTATTGCATACCTGTAGTGAATTTATAACTGATGTCCAGAATAATATTCATTGTATCTATAAATGAATGAAATAGTCAAATGTGAAGGGAAACACGTTGAAACGGCAATGTGTAAAGGTGTGTCATGGCTGCGATATCAGGTGTATAATGGCTGTTATGTGTGGAAACTCAACACGGGTGTGCTGGAGAAACTATGGATATGCTATTATGGACACAGGAGTGCTAGGGTATGTTGCACAGGTTGCAATGGAGCGGCCCCTGGAGGTCAGCTAGTATGTAGGTGCGATTCGCAGATAGAGCGGCGTCTGCGTGGAGACATGTGTGAATGGGCATATCATTGTAGGACATTGGGCATCAAGGCTGGCAGCCAAGCACATAAAACCTAAACGCCACCCATGAGTGGAACGGAGTTCTGCTGTGACAACCCCAAAACGGGAAAAGCAGAAAGACATAACTACATGCAGACATCAATATGTTGACGTACAATCTCAGTAACACAAACACTCATTCTATTAACATTAATAATATGAATGTGCACAGAAACAAACACAGTAGCAGGAATAACAGGCTGCGCATACGAGTAATAGGTCGAATGACACTGTATCACATCACACTTATCAGCGGCACCCCAGACATGAAAAACGTGCATCTGTCTGCTGTATAGCATGCAGTATACTGATCACAAGTTCACCAGAGTGAAGTGTCGGTGTCATAATGACTAAGGCAATAGTATGCTGTTGAAGCAGAGATAAAACCCAATACGCATGTGTAAGTGTCTATGTCTGGGAAATGTATAGGTTAATGGACACACAGATGTATATATAGATAAAACCGTATATATATATATATATATATATATAGATATATATATATATATATATATATATATATATATATATATATATATATATATATATATATATATATATATATATATATATATATATATATATATATATATATATACATATATATATATATATATATATATATATATATATATATATATATATATTTATATATATATATATATATATATATATATATATATATATATATATATATATATATATATATACACACACATACAAAGATATACTACACATATATATAGAGAGATATATATACACAAACAACAGGTATTGATATATACACATACACACAAAACGAATATATATGTCATTGTAGATATACACATGTACATAACTAGGTTACTTTACAGCAATTAGGGGTAACATATATACAGCCCGGGCATATGTGACTGGGAGGTCCAATAAATAAATGTTGTACCCCCCACACCGCCCAGCTAGGTCGGTCAGACATACAGACAGGCAATAAAGATTAATACACTGTTGCTGTCCAAAACACCGGCAGGAAAGTAGCAGTGGGAGAGATCTGCAAGGTCTACACTTTAAACATGAATAAAGGTGTCCCTTGCTGGACCCCAAAAATTCAGTGTATGTGTCAACCTGTTGTCATCGATGTGAGCAGGATGTAGGTGTACATGGAACAGTAGGTTGTGCAAGTGTGATAATACATGGGTTTTCAAAACGTATGACATGTGTCCCGAGATGGGGAGAGTGGGCAATGTGCAGGGGTGTGTCATACCCCAGCTGCGCTCACAGTAAGTATATGTCATGAGTGCTGTAGAGGGGTGCCAGGTAGGTGGACCATGGGTCTGCAATAATGGGCTTAAGTGTGCAGGTGCTGGTTGGCAGAGATGTAGTAGGCCCACCCAGTGGAAGTCATTAATATTCCTACGAGGGCATAGCAGATGCCTATATGTCTCAAACCTGAAGAGCACATCTACCAGATAGTCCGTAAACCATCGGGGGAATACATAGAGACCAAATCAGTGCCGTGTATCCGATTAGCATGGATGTCCATAGTTATGAATCAGAATGTAACAAAGTCCAACTAAACACTTCCAGAACTAGTGATATTAGGCGGACAGGTGGCAGAATACAGGTAATGACATATGACAACATGTTTGAGGCATAAACGGCATGTACCTCGACAAACATGAATGAATACATATACTCTGTGACTGTCAATGTGTCTGGTTAATAGAACCAATCCTCTAAATGTGTGCCACAGGGTGTCATGCAGTGTTCCTGATACAGTGTTCATTCTCCCCCATTGGTATGTGAGGTCAGCTAGTGAAGTAAAATGCATAATTTGATGACCACCTTAGCTAGATGATAGCATAATAGATGAGGTTCCACACCCGTACACCTTTGAGTGACACACCCGTCTGAGCAGTTGTGTCCTGCAAAATGAATGTTAAGGCACATGGCCTGTGAGTTCGGGAAAGGAGGCCATATATTGTGTGTAATGGTGTCAGAAATTAATTTGTTGTATCAGAAACAGCTACATGTAATAGGAAACAGTGAAATGTCAGACATACCAGAGCAGAACATACCTACAGCCATGCATAGTACAGCAATATACATATCAGCACAAATCAAAGCATAGTCTAGCAGCTGTAAAGTTGCTTATGCTACTACATATAACATATCAACGTGTCAGGTATACAAGACCTGTAACAAGCAACCACTACAGACACCTAGAATATGAGAATGTCCCCTAATCAGGACAGTTGCAATGGCTAGAGTATCGTCATATGAAATATGCCTAATGAGGGACTGTCCCATGCAAAGTGGGAAAGGTGTTATTCCTACAGTTTCCCGTCGTGCAATCTGAAAGGTGGAAAACGTACAGTAGGTATGCGGTAGCATGATTCGCTGGACAGCTGCATTAACAAAATCATATTCACATGTCAACATTGCAGAGTATCAGTTCCCATGTATCAGGCAGATGGGAGCAGATCATATGAGGAACATGCATATAATATGATTACGTCACTGGACAGGCCACAGAGTCCGTACAGTCAAATGGCTGCCGTCGCCAAATGGTTAGACATACCTGATACTGTAGTCATGTAGTCCGATGTTATATGCATCACAAGGGATCGCACACACCCAGCGTGAGTGACAAATGTAAGCAGAAATGTTGGTAAGTGAGCGGCTGTAAGCGTGTTTGTCTACCAGTATGCCAGCATTGCACTATCGAAGATATGTGGAGTCTAAATGAGTAAAAGGTGCTGTAACCAAAGATCAGCAGTGCTTAACACTCTGCAAACCCACGCACAACTGTTCCCACCTGCCGGAATGTGCCTTACCCAGTCCGTATCCAAAGGCGTCGGTCTGTCCGCAAACAAAGAACCGCCCTATTCACGTGTGGGTAGCAGTACCCTGCGCACATAGCTCATGTGAATTAACAATAGACCATGGCATATGTACAGACAATAGACCACACACACACCATGCAGTGCAGTCATCCAACAGTATAGCAATGTACTGGCAAATATGTCCAGACCACTGGTGTATGCATGCCTGGCCATCCTGTGTTTCAGTGTGTGAACATGTCCAGTATGACTGTTAGGCATGTTATCGACCGACATTACCATCATACCATCATGTGTGTGAGCATGCCAAGTATGGACAACTGTATCGCATGTGTCACATGTCCAGATATTCAGTACTGTGTTGCTGACCCCTCCATTCTACACAGACAGGTGTCACATGCTGTGTCTGCAGGGTAGCTAATGGTCATGTGGCATTGACAGTTGCTACATGTCTGCATAGTGAGGGGGGACATCCAACCACATCCACAGTCCTACACAGCACCGTGGGTGGTGCACATGGCTCTCACATATGTAGGTTGGATGGGGGGCACAGCTGACAGTTGTACACATCTGCTACTACTGTACTGGTATGCCACATACTCCATGTCGGTGTGTGGACCTACCTAAATTGCCAGTTGGAGGGATACCAGTGTATGTCAGATCCCAGAGTTAAATACCAGCACAGTGGTAGTGGTGCTGGACATCCTAGCTTTCACAACCTACATCAAACTGCCTGGCCTGCTGTAGTCTGTGTGTGTCTTTGGGGGTTGTGGTCATTCATTGGGCATATCCATAGGCCATTGTATATCATTTGTCCGTATTGGTCCACACCTGTCCAGCTGCATGGAACGTGTGTGGGCTGTGCAGACACACATGATGTTCAGCCCATAATCTGCAGTGGGTTGGGGCACCCTGTGTACTACTGGCTACCATTGTGACCCCCGCATGTGCAGATATCATGGTGCTACTATGGACGTGTACTGTCTGCTGCCCTAACAGTCGGCCACCAAAGTCTCTTGTATGCTCACATACATACCATAGCAATGGGTAAACACACATTCTAATACAACTGCCAATTTTTAGGTCAATAGACATACCCTGGGGGAGTTCTGGACCTGAGGATGGGGCTGGAGGGCTGCCTATGTCGGATGCACACAGTGCACCTCTTATACATGGCCGAGCACAGGTAGTGTCATGTTTGGCATCCATTGTACTGTGTGCAGGTCAGAGAGGGGACATCCTTGGGTACCTACTGTGTCAGCGCATATGCCTTGTGTTGCCTCTTTGCCAAGGGCAGGTCATACTGTGCACGGCCTTTCACCGACTGGGCCCTGCTCAGGTAGTTCGTTCGCCAAGTCACATTGTGCCTGTACAGGCCTTGGCAGTGGTGTTGGGCTGTGTGGCCCTGCCCCATGCTGTTCCTTCTGCAACTGTTACTGCAGGATCAGAATGTGTAGCATAGCAAATACCATAACAAATTCTGTGTATGTAGCTAGTGAATACTGCAGGGATCCACTGGATGTGTCTGGATACCAGAACCGTGAACTGAGCATCCCAAACACATGCTCAAGTACATGTCTTGCCTGTGCATCCACCTCATTATGGTGTGAGTGTTCAAGTGTGTGTGCATTCCTGCTGGGTGTCATCAGACACGACACCAGTGGTTACCCAGCATCCCCCACTAGGACACTGTAGGGGATGTCCATATTGGCAAAGGTGTGGTACAGCTGTGTCAGAAGCCATATATTGGAATCATCATAGCTTCTAGGGCAGACAGCACACACATTCAGTCTAATGCCCTGGTCATTGCATATGGCCTAGCTGTTGGAGGGTATGCCCCTGAAGTGACTGTAGGCCCTACCCCGCTCACCAGGTGGTGCTTTGATGTGTATGTGTGTGCAGGCTATAGCACCCAGTACTCCAGGGTAGTCATCCATGAGGTTGAAGAGATGCATATTGCTGGTCTACTAATCACGTGTGTTGAGGACATGTACATGCTCACTAGCATGTGTTGACATGGCGTCTGTGAACTGGTGCAATACTCTGGATGCAGATGCCTGTGAGATTCCCATGATATCCCCATTTGTGCTGTGTGAGGTACCTGTGGCAAGTATACCCAGGCCAACACATACTGTGGTATCCACTGTGATGGGGTTCCCTCAGCCTGTTTGATGCGTCAGGTGTGGCAGGCACAGGTCAACAAGCCACTGTAGGAGGTCTCTGTCCACCCCATAGTGCTCCACCATCCCCAGCTCATGTAGCCCCTGGTAAGTCACCCTGGGTTTATAAAGTCTTATGTCACCCCAGTAAGGGATGTTCGGCAGTATACACATCCTCACTGCCCTCAGCCTCCTGCACATGTTGGTCTATGTTGCCTGCTGCAGCCCTTCTCATTTGATTGGACTGCATCATGAAATGTCCCGCAGGTATACACCGGTGGTGTAGAGTGTGGAAGAAACCTGTGTGTATGCTGCTTGCTCACATTACCGTACTGTTCAGGTGCGGGCTGGCCATATCATCTGCTGATTGTGCTGATCATCACCTGTTTGTACAGTCTGTACACCCTGACTACCCCACCACTGCTGCTGTCCCTCCCAATGTCACCAGGCAGGTATAGACACACCCCTAGCTCAGGCGTGCTAAGGCAGGAGCACTCACGAGGCACAGTTCTGCAATGTACATACAGTATGCCTGACCCCCACCCCACGCTGTCAACTATATTCGAGCCCTGCACCCGGCTAACTACACACATACACTCCAGGTATCTGCATCACACCCTGGGGATAAATGGGATACACTATTGTCAACCTCATCTGCATAGTATAGTCTTCTAATGAATAGTTATATGACCCATACCGAACCTCCAAATTAATAACTACTGCTTAGTGTCGCTCAGATCTGTACACAACTGGTAACAGGTGCCTTACTATCACCATATTCGATGTCCCATGGTCTTCACAGCAACAAAATAACCGGTGTCTACAAGACTACAACCAAGGACCCTGCACACAACAGACGATGTGCATTACCACTACGCCATGGCAGATATACATACATCCGAGGTTATCACGTATAGATCATCCGGCACAAACATTCAATAGTGCTGATGTCCCCAGACATATATGTTTATATCTATGTCTATATCTCTATATCTACATATATCATATATATTATTTGTACACATATATACATAGATATACATACACACATATACATACACACATATACATGCACACACATATGTAGATATTGCATTTATATCACAACAGCGGACCACATGACAGCAAAGCATTAGACAGGCATGAAAAGGAAACTACATGTGCCACCTGCATCATATAGTGTTGTTACTATCAAGGCATGTGTGTTCTGTTGCATCACACGGGTCAGACTGTATTAAGCGTAAGAGTAGGGCTGCTGACATTTACTCACAAGACCTATTGGCGAATGTATGTGTTGACAAACCAGTGTCTTGGCAGAATATGCGGGCTGTAGACACTATATAGGACAGCAACAAAACACACTGAAAACATCCCGCAGCTAGCCACCCACAGATACCAACACATAGGGTATAACTGCCAAACACACACACCTGCCATGCCATGGAATTGAGCACCTACCTGTCTAGTCTACCACACTACAGCATTACGCAGTAACAGAATGCGCTACCAAGTTTCAGCATCACCGCACTCCCAGAGGCATACTTCTAGGTGGATGACATCATCAGCAAAGGCAAAGACGCCGATAGGGAATGTATAGAGAGGGAGCCATTTAAAAGCATTACTCTGTCCCCAGGCAGCTGGAAACACACACACACACACACACACACACACACACACACACACACACACACACACACACACACACACACACACACACTTGCCAGGGCCAGGAGTCGAACATACACCTAACTACCTTATCACACTACAGCATTACACAGTTTCAGAACACGCTACCGAGATTACTGGAACACAGCACTCCCAGAGGCATACTTCTAGGTGGATGACATCATCAGCAAAGGCAAAGATGCCGATAGGGAATGTATGGAGAGGGAGCCATATAAAAGCATTACTCTGTCCCCAGGCAGCTGGAAACACACACACAGACACACACACACTTGGCAGTGCTGGGAGTCGAACATACACCTAACTACCTTATCACACTACAACATTACACAGTTACAGAATGCGTTACCGAGATTACTGGAGCACAGCACTCCCAGAGGCATACTTCTAGGTGGATGACATCATCAGCAAAGGCAAAGACATCAATAAGGAATGTATGGAGAGTGAGCTGTCTAAAAGCATATTACTGTCCCAAGGTAGATATAGACAAACACACGGTAGTGGTGTGAGCGGAACAACTGCCTATCTACAGAGCACTATTACAACACTACATGGATACGAGATGTGCCACAGACAGTACACCCTTCAAGACAGTCCCAGTGTATTCAATGTAGGAATCCATCCTGATGTGGGGTATGGACATCTGTTGCCTGCAGGACCACTATCACTATACAGGATTTCAATGGTCATGCCCATACACAGAGGCACATAACCGACACAAAGTGTCACTGGGCATGCTCACACACTTAGTAGCACACGTCCGTTTGGAATGTACTGTGTGTCCATCTACACAACGGCGTACTGGGCATGCTCACACACTTAGTAGTAGCGAATGGTTGTCTTGTATGCACACGGATTCTAAACACGGAAGGGCACAGTTTGGAATGTACTGTGTGTCCATCTACACAACAGCGTACTGGGCATGCTCACACACTTAGTAGTAGCAAAGGGCTGTCTTGTATGCACACAGATTCTAAACACGGAAGGGCACAGTGTGTCGATAGTGAACACTGTTAGCACGAACGCTGCACTACATACATCTGACACTGGTCGTCAGTGCTAGCTGTGTAGCGTTCATGATCACATCTGACAATCCAGATCCAACAATGGGGAATACAGACATTTCTGCTGTGAGGAACACCTGGCATATGGCACAGGTGTGCACAATAGCACTAACACCGTATACCTCAGATACAGACATGTGGGCCATAAGACTGTGATGGACCACTCCAGGTGTTACTGTCCCCATGTACATGAAGGCCACTCACATGTACTGACCAGTACACACTCAAGAGCCATCACAGATGTCTCAGGTGCAGATCACAGTGGTAAACGCTGCATTCTACTATGTAGCTCTCAGAAATCACCATGTCCTTGGACCAGCAACACACATCCATATATTACTACAACACCATGTTACTCATGACCAGTGGACTGTACATAGGTCTACAGCAACTGTGCAGACTACACATGTACTGACAGGGTTCCATCATGTGGTATGCAATGCAATAATATCACAGTTCATAACGAGGTCGGCTCTACACATAACAGGGGCCCTGGGTCTTACACAGCTGTAACAAATGACTGTCAATGTACACCAAAAAACACTCATGTTTGGATATGACATACATGTACTCACAGTGGATATGTACACGGCCCACACACACAAGCAATGCATATGTACATAGCATAGCGTTTGCTGTCCTCTGTGCAGACAAGTGGCTACAGCAATCACACGCATGCACATGGAAGGTAGGTCCATGGCTGTTGAATGCTAACAGTACATAAGGTAGCAATGCTGACTGAGGTAACATTCCCTCTGTTCTAGTTACCCATGACAACCAACATATCATACAACAATCCATGTGTCATGTATGTCATCACACATGTCCACCAATTGCAATGCATACAAACATTGCTACATGACAGGAATGTAGGACCAACACACATGTACATGTAGTGGTGTGCATGCAGCTACCATGCATGTGCAGTAGCTGATGTATGTCATTCATCTGTGTCTAACTACAACATGCAGTTGCAATGCAGCCCCATCATTGACACCTGTATATGGTGAAATACTGGCAGTACGGTAGGATGTACATCAGGTATGAATGGATGTGTGTACATAAAGTGGTGGTCCACCTTTGCAGATGGATGTTTGCTGAAGACAGCTCACAGGTGTGTCACAAGCCGTCCTACCATTACATGTGCAAACAGTATGCTATGTTACTGTTACTTGAAGGTGAAGACATACAACTTACACAGCGGTCAGGGTGTTACTGACCGTACATCACTTGACACCTGTAACACTTACATCCTCCCATGTGTATATAGCAGCACAATTGCTGAAGGTAGCGTTGGTACACATAATGCGGCCAATACAACTGCATGTCTGTCAGATGTATCATCATATAGCAGGTGTATGATTCACAGTACTGCCATGTGTGTTTGCTTGTGTGACCATATATGCCACATATGGTGGGGAATGCATCCCAATCATTACACACCCCTGTACATTGTTGTAGAGATCTGTACATACTGCAGTGTAGAAAGCAAGATGTAGGAAGGGGTGGTGTGTGTATCACACACATGTCAGCTATCTGTATGTGAATGACATTTGTGGACTCCACAGTGTGTGTGTGTGTGTGTGTGTGTGTGTGTGTGTGTGTGTGTGTGTGTGTGTGTGTGTGTGTGTGTGTGTGTGTGTGTGTGTGTGTGTGTGTGTATGTATGTATGGCTGTCTGGTGCATGGAGTGAGGGTGTATGCTACCATACAGAACAGACAGGATCCCTAACCCCTCATGGTGATGCAGTCTACTACCCTGTTGATGCCATCAGTCTCAGCCTTACTGGCTACCTGTACATGTTCATTCTCTGTGTCATGTCATGTGGGTGCACAGTACTGTGAAGATGATTACCACATAGGCAGGGGTCCTCACCTCAACACTATCGAGTGTGCGTTATAGTGTTGTTGACCCCGTGAGTGTGGGTGTGTTACTGTGTGTTTCTGTGTATGTCTGTGCATGTTCTCATCCTGTAATGTGACAGTGTATTATTGCTACACAGTGAGGCCTCATGCTATCAACTGGCCTCTAACGTTGACATCAGCGAGACCGCTGTGTAAACCCCCCGCACCATGTCACCATACCTGTGATGTGACCAGGTATGGATGTCATGTCTCTAGCCACTGCAGCCTATTAAACAGCTCACATGCTTCTGGATCAGTAGATGTGTGGATATCTGTGGAATGGTACCCTTTCTAACAGTGAGGTGAGCCTACGTATAGCATGCTGGTATTGCCATGCATGCCTGTGAAAACAGTGTAATAATATAAGAACTCCACATTTACACATGGGAAACTGCAAACACTGCTACTTATTGGCACATGCAAGTAGACCTTAAGGAGGGAAGCAGGGCATCATTACCAACATGCTGTTACTGTTGTTACCAAGACACATACCGTGAACATACAATAATGCACTCTAGCTGCAAACACTGTAACGTAATGGCACATGCAATTAGACCTTAAGGAGGGAAGCAGGGCATAATTACCAACATACTGTTACTGTTGTTACCAAGACACATACTGTGAACATATAACAATGCATTCTAAACCTGTATTACATGGTATGTCTGGTGCATGTCAACCGTACACAACAAATGTAATATACACTTCTCACTATTCTGTTCACCCTGTGCATCAGACCATATGAGCATGTCCCTGCACCGATGGTGTGGATGACAGGGATGCGACACAGGCATCATCATATGCACAGGATGATAATGTTTGCCAGGGGCATCGGCTGCACCAGTGGATGACATCATGTGTGTGGGTTAGGGCCGGTGATCTGATTGGACATGTGTGGTCATTATGCATGTGGGTGTTGCGGTGCCCTACAGATGTTTCTGCTGTGTGCGTGTTTGTGTGCACACAGTTCTGCCATATGTCCAGCCTACACAGGGGTATTATTGACAGCTCCAGATTGTACAGACCAGGATGTACAGCTCACTGTGTCCAGCCACAGCCACATGACCTGTGCCTGCCAGGGGTTGCACGGGCACTACCAGGCAGAGGTACAGATTGGCTACTGTCCAATGACACATGTCCACTGGAACCATGTCCCCGCTGGGAACATCCAGGGCCACATCCACGTGGCCTGCTGTGTCCTGGTGTGGACAGCGCAGCACCAGCTGCACTGCTACTGCTACTGGCACTGTGGGAGCGGGCATGTGATGTCGCTCGTTCACGTTGACCTGCACCAGGTGGTGCAGCTGGCCTACGCCTCACTCCTACCAGATGTTCCAGCACAGACAGCTCAAGCTCGCTGATTGCCATGCCATGGTCAAGGATTCCAACCATGTCACCCAATCGCCTGTCCAGAACATCAGCGATCTGCTGTTGAGCATTTGCCAATGCCTGGATGTTGTTTAAAGAACGAATAGCAGCCCTCTTAAGCCTCTGCCCTTCTGTGGTCTGCTGTTCAGCATGTGCCTGTGCTGCCATTACAGTCTGGAACATGCGTCTGGTGACACCAGCTGCTGCGCTCTGTCCTGCAGGTGCATGTCTGCCAGAGGTCCTCCTATGAGCAGCACTGGCCTCAGGACTGCATGGCACATCTGCAGTCATTACACTGACATCATGGTGTGGAGACACACCTTCTGTAGCCACCACACATTCCTGTTCCAAGCTAACACACGCTGACTGTCCTTCCTCTATGGCCACTGGTGATGGGGTATGTGTTGGCATGAAATCTGTGTGCGGGGAAGAGGGGGACATAGCTGGGATGGCAACCATTGGCACAGATTCAGCCCCTGACAACCCTGCCTGTACCTCATGCATATGTTCATCACTGCTAGTATCTGTGGGGACACTAACATCAGATGGACCACAGGAGGGTAATGCACCTACATCACCTGTGAATGCAAAGCAAGACTCTACATTACAATAGACACACACAGACACATACAGACACACACAGACACACCATGCACGTGATTTGACAGATGGCATGCAGCATGCATGTGATACAGCAGATGGCATGCAGCTCAGACATTAATAGTGGTAGTTAGCATACCTCCCTGGGTTGCACACAACAGCAAGCAGGTGTCATATCAGAAGCCATGCAGTTCACACAATCATGGTAGTAAACATGCATCCCTGTGATACACCATGTAGACCAGCACAGGTTAACAGTACACATGGCTGATGTGACATTGACATATAGTATGACATGTAATCTTCTGACGTGTGCATTGACATGCATACATGTCTGACATAATAGTGTCCTGACACATGTACAGCAGTGTAATGGGTATCACATTGCAGTGTTGTCTGTATGCCCTACAGATAGAAAGCACTTTTAGCAGATGTACATGAGCATTGAAGGGTAGTATGAGGCGTCAACATTGCTATACAGTGTGAAGTACAGACACTGTGCCATTGCATGGCATCAGAGGTGCCTATATTGCTATACAGTGTGTAATACACACACAGGGCATAGCCATGACTGCGTGCATACACATTACATAACTACTATGGATTGTGACCCACGTCACTGAGGTGTATGCACGTTAACCATGCTGTGTCATGTGACAGGTCACTGGAAGACCTACGTATGACACCCCTGCTAACACACGCTGACTGTCCTTCCTGCACAACTACTAAAATGTCTTAGCTGCCTGGCAACCATGTCCACACATGGCAGACATGTCAATACACCATGTCCCACATGACATTTATGTACCACACACACGAGGTGCACGGCTGACAGTGATGTCCAACAGCAGCAAGAGAAATGTGCGGTATCTGTGGCCTGATGTGGTGTCTATGTCTGTGAAAGCTGTACAGATGACTACTGTCATGCTATGACACAGTCATGATGTTCAACACATCTTAAATGGTCAAATTAAGTGACACCTCCACAAGCTGTGCACAGGCTTTTAGGATGTCTAGTGTTCCACATCGACTATATAACCATTCAACAAAGGCTATAGTTGGACCATGTGTGGACAATGTGCAACAGGGTGTATATACATCACATCTACTGTATGGCTACATGTCTCTGGCCATCCTCCATGGCCATGTGTAAACATGTGTTGGCCAAATGTTTGTGATGGCCGTCTATCTCACATGTCTGTGTTGTCCCTTATGACATACACCCATAGATGTCAGATACATCACTGTCCACAGGGTTATGCAGACAGAGGGGTGCATGTTTGGTATGTGGGGTATGTAATATGGGATAGTGAGACAATATTGCAGCCAGAACACTACATGTATGGGACTTGTCAGATGGCACATCACAATGTTTGCACCAGTTGCAGGGGCATATTACACAATGGTGAATCCTGTGGGTTGCCCATATCCAAGCTCACTGTGTGGTACTGTTTGCGTACCACACATGTGTTGTTCCAATGTATAGTACATATGCCTACATTGAACAACACCTCCACCGTTGTATGCACAGCTGTCCACACATCTAGCAATAACAGATACTGTAGTTTCATGTTGGTGTTTCATTTAGTTTGTATATATTGCACATGGGTAGCCAGTGTGCTTGATGACAAATGCAACCTGTATATCGTGACTGGACCATACATTATGTGTACATGTGTTAACTGGCCACATGGTGAATAAATATATGCATTAGCATGCCTGATACTGATAACTGTCTCACTTGCAATGGACTAATGTCTGTGCAACATGCCAGAGGTACCTGTATAGGGGTGACACAGCAGTTTGAACATTATCCATGACTGTATGACAGCTACAGGGTGCACTGTGCATGTTAACACATTTGCCTGTACAATAGCATATAGTATGCACATGTGTGCATACCCAGGGTAGCATACTATAGTATGCGGCATGTGTGTAAACATACCTTGCATATGATGTTGCATTACATATTGTACAGTGACACATGCAACTAAATGGGATATAATAGTCATATGTGCAGTAGCGACTTACCAGGCAACTCCAGGCTCAGTGGTTGGGAGACACCCACCTCCACGATGGCAGCTAGTGTTTGTGGATGCTGTTCTGAGGGTATCCCCAGGCTGGCCAGTAGCTCCTCGGTGGGTGTGAGTGGGGGCTGAGTTGGTGGCCCACCACCTGTTCCACCTTGTTCCCTGGTGATTGCATTGGCACGCTGTTTCGCATGTCGTATCAGGTCCATGCAGTGTCTGCGCACCTGCTGGTAGGTGCGGTTATGGCCACCCACATCATTAATCCTCCTGCGTAGTTCCTGCCACAGGTCGTCACGCTGCTGGGCATGCTGTGGCACATGGCTGAACAACACCTCATAGTTATCATGGAGGTACGGGATGAGGGCATCATCCTCCAGGCGGCTATACGCTGGCAGGTGTGAATGAGGCATTATCTGGAAGACATAATGATGGAGACAGGTCAACATATCACAGAGATGTACAGAGATACAGCTGCACATACATTTGTATTACATTTAGTACATATGAACAGTTATCTTTGCAAATCGTCATTTCACTGACATGACTGACATGTTTGTGTCACACACATTTAATACCCGTTGTGCATTGGATATCATTACCATATATGTGTGTCACCTCATTACATTGCTCATACTTAATGTGAATGCTGTTTTGATGTGGGCATGTCTGTTTGCCTGTACTGGTGTTCTTACCTATCAGCACATGCCTGGATGTGTCCACAGTAATGCTGTTGACCTTGATGCTGTGTATATTTCACATATCAACACATACACTGCCTTAATGGACATGAGCAGTGACAATGTACACATGCACACGGAAACCTTTACATGCATGTGTTTTGCCATATACATCTACACGGCACTGTACAACAGTTCAACATCCTGCCATGTATCGCCTGTGTTGCACATGTGATACACATGGGACAATGGCTAGCCAGACGTTATTCGCAGGGATGGTTATCAACTATAGCATGTACAGGCAAGGTTTTCTACCTGTATCCAAGAGCCATTTTGCCACCACTAGGTGCATCAGTGCCACATTACTGATCCAGACAGTTAATGATACATCTACCATGTGATCATCGCACCATGTATGACAGAGATGACATGTGCAGCTTTGATGGACAGGGTTGCATGGTATGGCAGGAGAATGTAACATGTATGGCACAGGGATCTGTCCAGCATGTGGCGATCCTTGTAGTAGGATGGTGGTTGCCCATGACGTATGTCTTTCAGATCAGGATATGTACGTGTAGCATGTCCAACATCACAGTGTAGCACATGTCTTTATGCAAGGTTGCCAGCATGCTGCATAGTGGGGTGAGGATTGTGAAGGCTGGTATTGCCCATCCACGCATGGCCAATACCCCTTAAAGGTGATATGTGATCCGGTATTGGTCACTCAAGTGCTGAGTATGCCTGTCCAATGATCTCCATGCTTATGGAAGGCACCCTGTCATGACATGGGTGCCTCGTATGACTACCTAATAGGCCTGGAGACATCACCAGCTCAGGGAGGTGAACTGCATAGCACCATCCCTTACACACAGTGTCCATAATGTTGACCGCTGCCTAGGTGGTAGTTAATGGGTACAGGGTTATTCACCTAGCAGTGACAATGCTATTATTAGATTGTGCACATATGTCATGCACCTCACCCACAAAGCCCATTCTGTATGTTGTCCACAACACTGAAACAGCTATTGCTCCTAGGTCATGGCCATTCACATCCTTACATACGCAGATGCCTCCCATTTATCTTTGTGGTATGAGCTACAATGAGGGGGGACGCACCTCACCCACAACACTGAGACAGCTATTGGTCCTAGGTCATGGCCATTCACATCCTTACATACGCAGTTGCCTCCCATTTGTCTGTGTGGTATGGGCTACAATGAGGGGGGAGTACAAAATATTAACCCTGTTTTACTGTAGATGCCACTGGTGTGATATGCACATGTTACTCAGACACCTTTTTTAGTGTTGCTTCTGTCAACAGACCACTGGTAGACCACTCCTGTGTCACACGAAGGTACATCTAGTATACTCAGTGTAGCTGGAACACAGTATGGGTGATGATGTCCTATGACCTGTCACAGGTATGCTATGCAGTGTGAAATCATCCGTACTGTCATCTACATCTGTACTGCTAACATCTACATTGATAAAGGTTCATAGACTTGCAGACCATACTCAGCAGGGTAATAGTGCAGTGCCTCCAATTATGACTGGCGTCTCTGCTTCTGGGTTGCAGTGGGTTTATATTATCCAACACCCTATCTGTATTGCATATTCATGCTCAGCACTTGTTCAGAACATGTAAGCACTTCATGAGCTACTAATTACTATAGCACCCATTCCAACTCATTTCTTACAAGTACACTGTCTGTCCTTACACTTCCAGCTTGCTTACAGTACAACAGCTGTTGTACACATGTAACTCACATATTCTGTGAGACATGGTTGAATATACAGGCATGTCCAAGTGTCACTTACCAGTGTTATTGCCTGTCTATATGATGAATATGGCAAACATGAGGCAATAGAGCAATTGTCTCATGTACACAGTCAATGCTCCCCTCCCAACATACGACACTACAGCCTGTGGGAGATGCACATATGTAGCCATGCTGGAGGTAATGCTCTCATCAACCCAGACTGAACCTGACATTCATGTGGGGACATTTAACATTTGCAACACACCCCACTCATCACATAGTCTCAGTAGATCTCCAACACCGCAGGCCACACATAGTATGACTACAACATTTGCAGAACCTCTCCATATTCTCTGTGTAGGCAACAGAGGCAGCCCCCATCACCAAACACAACACCACTTACTTATAGCCCACAGACTCATGTGTGCCCATCAACTACAGCCAATAGGGTGTCATAACATACCCAACACCCCGGTCATAGGTGACTCTGTAGGTGGTCACACTGATGTCCCACTCAGCAGGCTACACAAGGTGATAGTCGCTTACATCTGGCTGTCGGGTAACAGGATCCACAACATAACCTATGCACCCATGCCACACCTCACCAGGTACAATTTGACTGTCATTCTCCATGTTAGTGTGACTGCCCTGAGATGTAACTTCCTTGACTACATGTACAGGGACATGCAATAGCTCTCCGGTCTTGTAGCCCAGAAGGTATCGCCCAAGCCCTGAGAAGCATTCTGCATTCATCCAGACTGATACCACTGTACAACGACTGAATGTTTCACTTCAACAGTTGCCTATGCTTCTGCTGTCATTCCACAGGCATCCAGTATCTGTCTGCTTTGAATGACATGGTCAACAAAACCCGATGCTTTGGCACAGATGGCCTGCACCTGTCAGCCCTGGGAGTACAGTTAACATGTAAGGCTCTTGCTGCTCCTATACTGCCTGTCTTGGACAGTTTCCAATAACATTCACCACCAGAACAGGAACAGGCAAGCAAAACCTGGGGTACTGTTACTCAATGCTTGACATCTTCATCTCTAACGCACTCAGTTGAGGCACTACTTATAATGGACCACTTCGATATCTCTGCAGTGACTGGGACCTGCCTCTAGGCTCTGGAGAGCACACCTGTACTGACAGGTTACACGTAGACCACACCTTTCAGTCATGTAACCAGGACCGGAACACCCACGTCAGAGGTGTGTCCATATTTCACAAGGATGTACACACCTCCAGGCTGGTTCCTTAGCACAATGCATCAGAGGTGATCCACGTGCAACTAACTGTGGCCAGAACTGCTATACACATTGTAACTTGCTACAGATTCAACAATATATCCCACGGTTACTGGCCCTCATTTCTTGGTGTACTGGACAGTAGGGTTCAGACAGGTACTACTGATGTGAGACTGACACTACCCCACACTTAACTGGGATACCTACTCATGTACCGGCACATTAGGCTAATGCTTTCTGGGATTCATAACCTCCACTCGGCTGGATCAACCCATACACATCACCACCAAGACCAACAATATCCTAGACATGGACATTACCAACATGTGGCTGGTGTTCCACACCTGGGGTTATCCCCTCATTGGTAGTTTCCGAACATATGCTAATCACCCTTGTTATCCATATCCCAGCACCACACTTTTCACGGAATACACAGTACAAGATTTCTACAACGCCTACTACAGATGTCTTATGACAGCGGTAGTAAATGTCATGACACCCATGCAGATGGACAATGCACTTACAAATGCTGAAACATATGCCAGTGCCCTTCATTAGCAATTACACGACTGCATGGATTATGCTATCCCAAACAGAGCCATGATGGTACCCACCAGATAATGGACACCACTCTGGGGATCCATTTCCATGCACATAATGTACAACAGAAGGTGGAGGCTGTTGCAAAGTGGAGTAAAATCCCATGGGTGGGGTAGCTCACTGGTCAGCCTCAGTAAGAATCCGGGATCCCTAATCACATCCTCCAAAGCTAGCTACGTAAACATTACTGCAACACATTCCAAGGACTACCACAAAGCATTATGGAGGTATGTCAGTACTCAATGGCAATACCCACATCTGCTCTGACATACGATGGTTAGGCAGGAACATTACAGACCGACTGCTATTGGCAACATCCTGGCAGATAGGTTCAATGCTAACTTTACACCCTCTCACTCCCTACAGGGCCATAATCCATACAGGAACAATGCAGAGTCTCTGCGGTCACAACTACGCAATTCCAACCTGCACTCTCTAAGGCCTGGAACACAGACTCCATGTGACCATCCAACATCCCAGACTGTGATTTACACAAACCTCAGAATGACATGGCTCCCCACTTGGCCACCAGATTCAGTAATAGCCTTGTATCAGACATTGTGGCCCCTGAATGGTGCACAGCAACAGCTATCACACTATACATAGGTGGCACCACAATGAGCCACAGGGACTATTGCCCTATATGCCTGACTGGATTGTTCTGCAAGGCTATGGGGCACATCATCATGGAAGTCATTCACAGAGACATTGGTGGCCTCCAGACCTTTGATGCCACCTGGGTTGGATTTGTTAGGGCCAGACCATGGCTCCAACACCTGGTGGACTCCTTTGATACAGTTACCAGGGTAGTTGATGATGGTAAGGGGGTCCACACAGCCTACATTGTCCTCTCATTGGCTTTCAGCACTGTTCTCCATTCTGGTATTGACAACATACACATCCACCTGCACATTGACCCCTACGTCTCGGGATGTTATGCAAAGTGGCTCACGTACAGGACCCAAACAATGAGGGTAGCATACCGTGGTACCTACTGTAATTCAGTTACACTTGGCGTACGACAGTCCTAGGTCACAGGGCCCCTCATGTTTGGTATATGCTTCCCTGAGGTACAGGCTAGCACAGAGGGACTTTCCCTGAATATGTTTCCAGATGACTGCAAACAAGGAGCCACGATTGATCCACCAGCTGATACAGACACCCTCCATAAGGGTGTCACTGTGACTGATACCTGATGTCAATAACATGGCCTCAAGCTGCATGCCACAAGGTGCATAGACATCCCCTTTAGATTACACCAATCACCCACTGACTATCACACAGGTGGTAGTCCCCTACATACATGTGACATTATACGGGATCTTAGTACACACATATATAGCACCCACTCCTTTGATAACCATATTGCCAATATGGCGTGGATATCCTTCTACGTGGCCACCCTTATCTGTAATGGGTTTGTAGCTGGAACAAAGCACCCATTGTACCTCTATACTCCTGACGTATGACACACATTCAAGGGTACAACACCCCTTTTGGGGTGTACCTTACAGAACAGAAACGGCTTTACATACCACAACATTAACACACCATGAGGATTATTGACCTCTGAAGGATGACGTATGCGACACAACTACGGACACCACGACTGTACACATTTGCATACTGCATACTCAGGGGTGACCTCTGCTGAACATACAGGGCCCATGTCCACAACAATATTTATGGATATACTCCACATAAGCAACATAAGCAAAAAACACTGAGAGCAACATGCTCATGGATATGTGCGCAAATGCAATGATGAGTGGGACGTGTTTGAGGGATACATTCCTGAACCAGATACTCACCATGCTTTGGAACATGATTCCTATATACATCAAGCAGGGACACTCACTAGCACTCTTCATGAGATACCTCGATGGGTGAATGGGAGACACACATGTATGCCAGGGATCACTGCAGTGGCTGTACTGTACACAGGTGCAGGTAACACATGGCTCTGCTGTTCACAGACAGAACACTACCCTAGGGAGGTGCCGCTGGTGAAAGCACTGTCGTTGGGCTTACACATGGACTTGGCTAGACAGCATAGTACCTCACTATGAACCTGTGAAACTATTACATGTCCTTTGTGCACGGATAAATGAGTAGCTCTTCCATTTCAGTTAGCTATCATGCTGTTACAGTGTCCCATGACTACAAGCCATATGTATCCTGTTATTGTGTATTGTACATGCCAATAGACAATACCTTTTGTTTGCATGATATAACAGTTATGCTGTGTAAAATATCTGACATATCTACCTACGATACTGTACATTACACATATTTTAAACATTATCCCATAATGCAAAGCATACTTGCACAACAGGACCACCTTAGGCATGTTATTCTCGTTATATGCCCATACACATGCCTACTGTGACAGTATATCAGCATATACTATCCCCTGCTATGGCACGTACTTGTTGGACAAACCCTACCACTGATGGCGGGTGGTGTGGAATTGTTGTGTTTAAAGCCCTTATGTAGCATCCCTTGTGGTATCTGAGATGTTTACCTTGTGGCCCACAGCAGGACACACAATTTCTACAAGCGTTACTATGCTCAACAAGACATCACTACATAATACCTTTTCCCACTTTATGCATTGCATACACTTTAATTAATACAAAACAGGTTCTACATATACTAACATACTGAGTGTTCTATATACCTTGTTAGCGTTCTGAGTCTTTGTAAATGTCTCTCTTACACCTTTACTGTTTAAACGGTTCTATGGTATGAGCATACAGTTTGAATGTATGTCAAGACATCCTTATATATGTTGATACCTGTAACATGTGGTATTCTGCTGCCAATTGGTGTTCCTGAGTAAATTATTACATGCCCATCAGCTGTGCAGCTACTCCATTCACCAATTACATGGCAACAGTTGGGTATAATTGAATTCTGCACTTGGGCGTTGCCCTTTTGCCCTACGTTCGGGGAGACGGCCTGTATGTGTTTTGTTGTGAGGAATTGCAACTGCTATTTGGAGAGACATGGATATTTTGAATTCATGTCCCCCATGGATTGTGTGTGATGGCTAGAGTATGTGGTTCTACATGTGAGTGTACCTGTCATCTCAACCGTCTGATAAGGGACTAATGCAAACAAAACCTGTAACATCGCCGTCTGTTCCATTATACAACAGCTACGATTTCACATGGCGCCATTACAAATGTGTCTCTCACAAGGTATGTTAACACTTCTGCAGATGTAATTGAGTGAGTGGATGTTTGTGATGTTATTACAGTCTGTATTGCAATTGTTTTGGGTGTGGGGAAGATGTAGGTGGGTGTACATAGCATATATAGGTTTGTGGGGACTGCATTTCTACATATTCCATATATGTGTGTAGGCTCCTACCCTAATTGAAGACCTATCATTTAGTAGACTGAAACTATGGTTGTTACGGGCTTATACATTGAGCCATTGTTAATTGGTTTCTATATAGTATGCAGGTGAGGTTGATACTTCAATACTCTGGTAGTACATTGATATGTAAGGGAATGTTACTAAATGACAGCTGTCTCGTGTATTTCTGTCACAGATATTTGCACTCATTGCAGTTGTGTTGGTGACTGAACCTCTTTGGCATGGGTTGCCACCTTTAACCAAAAATGTCCAAACAAAACCATAAAATAACATCTCCGTTCCACCAGGTTAGAACCAATTCTTTTAATAAAAAATCCACAAAAGCGCTTTCGTCTGCTACAAGGCAAACTTCATCAGATAAAATACCACTGGTACAAATGTTTTTTATACATTGACCCTTCCCTTCAATTATTCAATTAAAATCAAACAATTCAACTATTTAAAACAGTTAAAGATACACCAGTCTCAAAAATAATGCTCCACAAAATAGTTACTTTTACAGCTTCTGCAATTCACACATAGCACCACATGGTGCAGTAAAAATGTATATATATACATTAATGTACTCTTGTGTTACATATGCATATATTAACACACATTTGGTGTAAATAAATTATATCTACTTCTTGATAATATATAGATTGAAAATGGTGAAAATGTGTGTATATTATATATGAAATTATCCGTTTGTGTTTATGTGTGTGAATTTTTTAAAAAGCACAATGAAAAGTATAAAAGTTCATGAAATTCTATAATATTTTGCAAATCAACTGTAACCCCACAAATCCCAACCAAACTATTACTTATCGAAAAAGACCACAATATTATTGAACAAATAACCAAAACTATAATGAAAATAAATCCAAGGAAAAGTGGTGAGAAAACCTTGTGTCCTTGGGACCTAAGTTTGTAGGACAATGATTGATAGAAGGATTGATAAAAAATGTGGCGTAACCCCTAAGAAAATAAGTTGGAAATTGTAAATCTGTTTTGGTCTAATGAAAAATACAAACTAGATATTTATATAGTTTTAATACAATTTTATACACTATTGGCTTTGCCTGTTAAAATTGCCTTAATATTGATATATTCATTAAGCCCGGGGTAGATGTTAGACCTGAGTCTCAATTGCCATTTAATCTCCTTCTGTAACAGAAGGTTCTTAATATCTCCTCCTCTGGGATCTATGTTGACAAGATCAATAATACCAAATTTAAAAGATGGGGTGTAAGGACATACTAAAGTGTGCTTGTAAAGGGCACTTGTTTCCTTTTTAATTCTCATGTCATTTCTGTGTTCGTATATCCTTTCTTTAAGTGCCCGTTCTGTTTTGCCCACGTAAAAACATGGACAATGATCACAAGTTGCCAAGTAAACAACCATCTTGGTCTGGCAATTACCTTTACAGAATTTTACTGTGCTGCCTAGTCCATTATTCAAAGAAATGCTGTCTATCAAATGGATGCATGAACACTGGGTACATCTACCACACGGGTGGGTACCCCTAACATATTTAGAAGATGTATCCCTTCCTTCTAGGGTTCTCTTAAAGTTGATACCCACTTTGTGTATAAAGGTAGGTTTGTTTCCTACTACCTCCATAAGGTCAGAATTGGTCTTGAGAATAGACCAATTGTTCTGCAAAATCTTTTTAAAAAACACAGAAAAATTGTTGTGTTCAATAGAACATGCTGCAGAAAAATCCTTGGGTTCCTGTACAGTCTTGACTTGACTGGATAAATGTTGGCCAAGTAATGGTTTGTAACGAGTATCCCATCCCTGATACACTTCACCCAGGATCTCACCTAACATTTCCTGCGGGTACCCTCTCTCCCGGAACTTTTCACCCAAAAGGGTGAATTCCTGAAGGAGGTCTTCAAAATCAGATGTCATCCTTACCACCCTTACAGCTTGTCCTTTCACAATACTTCTTTTTTGAAAATATGGATGTTGACTGTCAAAGTGAAGGTAACTGTTGCACCAAGTAGGTTTTCTGTATATCCTAGATTTAAATCCTCCCATGGTTTTTGTAAGTGTAATATCCAAATAACTTATACTGTCCCTGTTTACTTGGTAGGTAAAGGACAAGAAGGGTGTAGAACCATTGATGTAAACTATAAATTCATCAAGCTGTTTCTGAGTCCCCTCCCAGATGACAAAAATGTCATCCAAAAATCTGCCACCTTTTCAAATGGCCATAGTGGGACATTTGCAGGACACACATCGGTGTTTACAGGCCGACACATAACCACGGTCAGTACACAGGATAGAACATACTTTTATCCTGAATATATACTTAATCTTGTAGGACTTTAGCTACTTATTATGTTTCATGTAACATTTCTGTATTTTAGATACAGGCATAACTATTTAATGAAACTGTTACATAATATATGGGACATAATTATGTCCTACAATCTCGGACATTTGCCCTTTTTAATATTTTTTGTCAGGACACAACTGCATAGGGAGGGACTGTCCCTCTTAAAGTGGGACAGGTGGTAACCATATGCCTACGGCCAGCTATGATCACACCTACCGTAATGATCTACCTCCAAGTTAGCACTAACAGACATACGATGCAAACACACACACACACACATTACAGTCCCACAGAAATGCACACAGCACCCTCAACACACATACACAGACTACAGCAATCACAAACACAGTTGAACACAGTACCTACCTGGACCACAGCACCGGCAGCGATAACTAAATTTCCCTTAACATTGTGATAATATTACTCTCGGTTCTTGTGTTCTGGTACTGTGGTCTTTCAGTCTTTAAGCTTCTTGATTACCTTGTCGGTATGTGACACATTCGATAGTTGGCAGTATCCTATTTATTTGTACCTCCATGGTTGTGTACATGTCGTTGACCTATCTATATATTTGCAGATATAGGTGAATACATATATATCAACATATAGCTCTCTATCACCCTTTCTATCTCTATTATATATATATATATATATATATATATATATATATATAGAGAGAGAGAGTGAGAGGGAGAACACACCATTCGTTGTGTACATGTCTGTGTATACTGTTTACTGGACTCCGCACATTTGTGTTTTAACCTGTCACAATACACACCTGCCATTGGTACATCTCGGGTAGCTTAGTGTTAGGTGATTGTGTTCATGATTGCGTGTTCTACTCCTGGCAGTGGTCGTTTTACCCTTCAGAGCAGGCACTATTAGTACAGGGGTGAATAATGCTAGTTTCACCTGTTCTGGACATCGTTGACCGTGATCTGCACGATATTCAGAAAAGCTTAGCCCTGTTTCTAGCATATCCATATAGTCATGTTTAGACGACACTTACCAACACTTGCCAATGCATAATCCCACTGACATGTGCTAAACCTCATCTGATGACCTGCTTCCAACATCCATTATTCGTGCCTTTGGGATTATGTAACGTCCCTTGCAGGACGTGGGACCAGGAACATGCACGACAGTCAGTGCATTTACCACATGGGCATCTGGGATTTGTACACGTGTTATGGTGTTTTGTATATGGACTGTACTTTGGCTGTTACTCCATACTGCAATCAAATGTGTAACTCAGTTAGTTTACATATGGATGAGACCTATTCATGGTATGTCCAAGTGTTGTTTAATGGATGTGCTCGAGCATTGGGAATGTATGTCACAGTGAGCCACACACTATAATGTGCTACACCTTCACACAACCATAGGTGGAGCATGCTGGGGTGACAGATACCTGTCATAGGTACTCCCCATGCTTTGCCACTACATCCCTGATTACATTATATGGAGCCTCCTCATTAACCCACCAGGTAAGCCATGCAGAGTGTGTGGGGAACAGTGATTACACACATGGATCCCACAACTGGCTCTGCTCCACTGAGGGACAGTTGGTTAATCAATGTGGTGGCGACAGCAGACACTGTTTGCCTCGGTTGATGAATGGCCTCTGACAATCGGGCATGTACCTACTGATGTACTTAGGAACCTATACATACAGTATCAACATATGCTGTTAGGTGCGTGTACTGTTCAGGTGTTGACATTCCTTGTTCCAATAGCTGTTGTGTGTGCAATGGTTGAGGGCTGCCTATGTAGGATTCACACAGTAGGCCACCTATACATTACATTTTACAGGTGGTCGTGTGTGTGTGCCATCCAGTTTACTGTGTGTGCAGGTGGAGAGGTGTGTCAGTCTGTAGGGGCCTACACTGTCAGTGCATGTGCTATACGTTCCCTCTTTGCCAAGGCGTGGGCATATTGGGCACGCCTCTGTCTGCCTACTGGGGCTGGCACAGGGTGTTCGTGCTCTGAATCCCTCTGTGCCTGTGATGGCCTTGCCAATTGCAGTGGGCTGTGAGGGCCTTCACCATTATGTCCCTACTGCAGCTGTTTCCACAGGATCATGTTATGTAGCAAGGCGCATACTATGAAGATGTGGGCACACGTGCCTGGATAGTACTGCAAGGCTCCACCAGATATGTCCAAGCAACAGAACCATGATTTCAGCATCCCAAACATACACTCTATGATGATTCTGGTTTGTACGTGTGCCTCATTATGGTGTTCTTGCATGGGTGCGTGTGCATTTCTGATGGGAGTCATCATCCATGGCTCCACTGCATAGCCAGCATCCCCTACAAGGTGGTCATGTGGGATGTCCCCCCTGACAAATACCTGATACAGCTGTGAGGCATGCCAGATGTGGGAGTCATGGTAGCTTCCAGGGCTGCCAGCACACACATCCATAATAATGCCCTGGGCATTGCACATGACCTTGCGGTTTATGTAGCGCCTACCATGCTCACCGGGTGGTGACTTGATATGTATGTACGTGCAGTCTATTGCAGCCAGTACCTCCAGGTAGTGTGCCACCTGGTGGAAGATACGCATATTGCTGGCCAACTCATCCTGAGTTCAGGGGAAGTATATATGCTCACTGGCATGTGGTAACATAGCATCCAGGAACGGGTGTAGTACCCTGGATGCTGATGCCTGTGAGATCCCCATTATATCTCCAGTTGGCCTTTGAAAGGTACCTGTGGCTAGTATTCACAAGCTTACACATAACTTCGTGTCCACTGGGATGGGTTCCCCTCTTTTGTTTCTGGATCTCAGGCGTGGCCGGCACAGCTCAACTATTTGCTGTAAGATGTCCCTGTCCACCCTGTAACGCTCTACTATCTCCAGATCATGTAGCCCCTGGTAGGTTACCCTTGGTCTGAACACTCTTCTCCTCCGGGGCTTGCAGTGGTTGTCAGCATCATCCTCCACAACACCTTCAGTCTCTAACACATGGTGATGAATCACAGCTATGGCAGCTCCCAACATGTACATTGTAAAAGTTATCCATCTGTTTACACCAATGGTGCAGTGTTTGGCAATACACAGGTGTGTGTGAGGTGCCTTCACACTTTATACTATTGTGCTGTGAACACTGATGATGCATTAGGGTGTGTATTTACCATCAGAGCTATAAGTTATCTTATGTGTTTTACCACAGATACTGCTATTGTGGTGCCTTTGGTGTTGAATTACATTTGGCTGCCATGGATTACCTTTTGCCCTTCCCTTAACATTTCTTAACGTTTCTCCTCCCATTTTCTGGCATGCACCCAGCAGCCTGCTTTCATTTGTACTTTCCAAAACTTGGCTTATCTTACAAAATGTGTTCTATGGCCGATCTACTGCAGGTTTGCTTTGCTCTGCTATGACAGTTCTCTTTTCTTTGCAATCCGACACCTCCCCCATCCTGTTCTGCAGGTTGCTGCGAGCAGACTTGTTAGCTGCCGTCAATTGCCCACTGTGAGCTAATAGGTGTCAATTGCTCAGTTGTACTCCATTTACCCTACTGCGGCATTTCCTTATTTTCTTCCCCTAACCTTCCTGTTTGTGCTATTATGCGCAGCGCATGCGTCCGCTTACTGGGTTTCGGGCACGTTTTCATCTGCTTACACATGCGCTTTTGGGCACTATATGTGCTCTCAGCTAAACGATGCTATATCTACATCCCCACCCCTATCCTGCGGCTTTGCTTAGCAATGGGCATGCCAGATTTGCATTGCTCCAATGTGCTTACAGCTACAGTGGCACACCCCACTGCTGATGTCATGTATACCTCCAAACCACTCCTCGGTGTTGTAGCACTGCACCGTATGATACATCCTTAGTCCGGCAGGACGTTTGTGATTCACTATTACTTGCCTCATTTGCATTGCATTGATTACTAATTCATAGTTACCATGCCGAACACTGTCACAGACCCTTAGCAACCCTTGCAGCTTAGTTGTGGTGTACCATGCACACCATTGAGTATTATGGTGAAATCATGATTTGTATTACATTGCAATTTTATGACATTTGTGCATATTTTCCTTGTGTTCCCATTTGCGCACACATGCCCTACAGTTGTACTTTGTGGTACTGTGGACCTGACATTAAATGTTGTTTTTTAGGTGTTGTGCATATTTTCTTATGCCATTGGCTGTATATTTAGCCATTGGCATATGTTAACTTTGTAATATATGAGTCTGGTCCGCTTTCATAGCTCCGATGTTCTGTTTGGAAAAATGTAAACCGTTTTTTTTGGTTTACATTTCTGTAGGCTTACGCTACGCCTGCACCACTTCATGAATTGCTATGTACCTTCATTTGTATGGTGTAGTACTGCGCATGGGGTGATTAACATACCTGAGCCAAGGGCTGCACAGATCTGGCGTACGCTGGTAGTGCACGTGGAATTGGATCATACCTGAATCACTCAGTGGCCATATTTGGCGTTATACCGCCTACGCTACGCCTGCACCTGTCGCAAGCTTCATGAATCCCGGGGATTGAATTTGTATTCCGAGTAGTTAGGGGAGGTTTGTGAGTATATTAGTATAGTGCAGTACAGCAGAGAGGAATTGGAAGATTTGGTAGTGATTACATATTGTAAATTGTAGTGGAATAGGTTATATTAAATTATTGCTATTAACTGAGATGAACTGAGCAGAAGCTAAGTATCAAAAAGCAGAAAATAAATTAAAGGTGGAAAGAAGCAGAAGATAAAAAAAAAAAAAAAAAACTATGATTTTTATCGAGTTTCACTTCAAAAGTGTCAGGCTGTTTCAGTGAAGTACTGTGTAAAATCAACAGTTGACACACACACACACACACACACATTTGATATATATATATATATATATATATATATATATATATATATATATATATATATATATATATATATATATATATATATGTGCAATACTGATGGCAAATAACTATTCGACACCCACCTTTCATTGACCAACACATTAATGAAAATAATAGATTGCAAATGTAAGCATATGATTTGCATTTGCAAGTTATTCTTCAACAGATCGTTACGTGACAAAAACAGCACATTATGCAGCAATGAACACAACGTGCTTACTTTTAGCTTGTTTTACATATAATAATTCAGTACTCACACAAATGTGACCAAAGTGAAAGAGTTACAGTTATGGTATAGCAGACAATTTGTCAGTAAGCAAAAGCAGTTCTTGACAAAATGTGTTGCAACCATATATGTTTACTATTTGAAAAAGCAAACACAAATATGCAAATATGAATTAATGATTTTTCTGTTGTAAAAAAGACAATCCTTGTATGATTGAACATGGTTTCAAATGGGGTTTTTGCTGGCAGCCTTTTGTATGGGATCACATTGCAACAAGGTAAGGGAATTTGTACTTATCTAGCTGTCGTATGATCTTAGAGTTAGTATATACAATTAACAGGGGGTCAAGGGGTGGACAAGGAGGCTTGTCCTCATGCAAAAAATAAATAAATAAAAGTTACTTTTTCATATATTCAGTCATTTTAGCTTTGCTCTAAAATTATTGTTCATTTTTTCATTAGATTGTGAAAACACTCTGTTTTGGAATACTCCACAAAACTCAATGGAAACTACATCAGTTAATCAGTAAGTAGCCCAGAAGATCCTTGTTGGCTCATTGCGCAATTACGAGTGCCATGGCTGATTATGGTACTTTTGCCCAAGACTGAATAAGAAGGACACAGTGATGACTGGCACATGACCATGTACATTCTCAGATGGACATGCCTATTTTGACAAACCGCAATGGCATGGAATTATGCAAACGTTCATTCAAAAAAGAAATGTGTGTTTCAATAAGAGCATATTGTTTAACTTTGTTCAATCTAGTTTCAAAAGGGAACAGTGAATAAAAGACATTATGGATGCTCAACTGATTTGATTTGTATAAAGGGCATTATTTTTGTAATGGGAAAATATTAAAATTATTTCACATATGGTTGAGAAATGTACAGAACCTATATCAGCCACAAAATCATGTAGTGTCAAAAGGTACTCTTTGTACTTTATGCAAATAAGAATTCTTAGTGTTCCAATAAATTATTATAATTTTTTAAATCACTTGTCCTGATAAATGCAATGGTAATAATAATCCAATCAGACTAGAATGCTTCCTTTTTCCAAACAAGTCTCCACATCATATTTACATATAACAAGGGTAAACCAAAGTGCAGGTGTAATGCATACTGCATCTATAAACTCAGGAGGTACCCAAACATTTTGAGATATGGGTAACCTCCAATATCTTCATGGATTACTTTATTCCTTACTGTGTCAGAAACATAGAGACCAGTTACTCTGTAAAGAAACCTTATCTCTGAATCTTATGCCTGTCATCTTATACTTTTTATTCACTATTCAAAGCTCATGACCACAGATGAAGATAGAGATGCAGACAGGTTGGTATATGGGCTACTTTCTCCTATCTGTCAACTTTCAATTCACCTTGATGGAAGGATACAATGTCTACAGTACTGAAATTGCTGCATTCACGCCTTTCACCATCACTTGTGAACAAGACTGCACAATAACATACTTAAATTCCTCCACCTGTTACAGGTAATCCCTCTTAACCTGCAGAAAGTAAGCCACTCTTTCCTGGAAATGAATAAGACATTTGGATTTGAAGGCACTTATCTTCATCCCATCTTACTCACAAAAAGCAGTAAATCACTCAAGCGCATGTTGATAATCACAGATACTGGAGGCTTACAGGATGACATAATTTGCAAACAACAAATGTTCAAGCCCACATCCCTAAAGAGGATGATATCCAGAGTATGACTGTCACTTCAGTCCTCATAACACCCTTGGGCATGCATTATTCACATAGTAATTTTAAAATGTACAGTATTTTTAGAAAGGGATATTTTATAAATGAGATAAAGATGATTTTTTTATTGGTAAGGTGGTGAAAAAGAGTTTGTTGATTTTTTTTTGTGGTTGGATTCAGAGGAATAATTTTGGTGTTTATTTTATATATAACATATAATATCAGAGTATGGGTTATTTATATGTTAAAATGATGCATTTTTAATAATAAGGTTTGTATGACATTCTAGAGGAGGTCTACAGTTAAAAATTATTTTCTCCATGCTGCTAGTGTTCATGTAGTACATCTGGCATGGTCATTACTTTCTGTTGGATTCTTAAGAGCAAGTAATTTGTGCTGAGAACAGGATATTTTTTCAGAGTATCACTGTATAAAACAGATATGTTGAGAGATAGGGGATATAAAGATAAACATTTATATTTGTCAGTGGACAAGGTACAAGAGCAAAAAATGAAAGTAAAACATATAATCAAGTATGGAAAGACATATAATCAAGTATGGAAAGAAAAGGAACTTAGTTATGGAAAGTTATTACATTTGTTTTGTCATATACAATCCCCTATTTGTTGATGTACAGCTTGTATCTTGAGAAAGTATTGGTATATAATAACAGCTGATGAAATAATGGTTGGTTGCAATATTAAATTGTACCAAGAAAATTTCTTATAGGAATTCATCAGATATCATGGATAATTTGATACATGCTGATGTATTAGAAACTTTTGAAGGTACATCTAATGAAGGTAGTGTTTTTAAGTAAATGGACACTATTCTGAGGTATGTCATTAATGGGCATGTGTGCATTGCTAATTTTATTTCTGTCTTTTGGGTGAAGTCAGTAGTTTACTGCATTAGATGTCCATGTGACCTATATGGTAGCTCTGGCTATACACCCATTCAGACAGTGTATATTAGAACATGTAAGGGACATTCTGAAAAAGTCACAGATGAACTCTGCTGCCATACAATTTGAAAGACAGCATGCCTCTAATAGTGATGTGTTAAAGTTTTTCCATACTGTATAGATATAGACAAGATTATAAATATGTTAATATTTCAGAAGTTTTGTTACAGAAGGAGGCTGGGTTTAATTTTAAGTATGACTCCTTGTTTACAGATGGACTCAATAATGAGATAGTTAGGAAGTATTTATTGTGAATTGGATCTTACTTTAAATATTTCCTTGTGATTGGAGTTGGTGAACCATGAATGCAAATAAAGATAAATGATGTGCAGAACTAGTAGAAGGTATTGTACTGAAGCACTTGTTCACTTTCTTAGTTTAATAAATAATAAAGGTCAATGCTCCACTTTAATCAGCCCTCTTTAGGCCAATCTTTCATCTGTCCAGGCACATGCAACAACTGAAATGCCCACAGAGATACCTAACTAGGAGGATACGAGTTCTAAGCAATATGTCCTTAATGACCACCTCAAAGCCCTGTCACTATACTTGATATCCTATATACTCCTAAGAGATGACCTGTGTCTGGCATACAGTGCATCCTCTGACCCAGTACTGATGGAGCGATTGCACAAGTCAAATGGCATCAGAAATACTTGGTCGGGGCATGGCCAAGATGTACACTGACTAGCAGCAGTTTCTCTCAGCTCTGCCAGTGCTATAAATTTCTGTCAGGATTTAATTCTCAAAAATAACCCAACTGGGTTTTTTTCTTACTATTTTGATTTCTATTAACATAAAGAAAGATTATCTAAAAAATTAGGAATTTTCCTTTAAGTTTTCCTGTCAAAAATGTCAAAAAACATATTGCAGCATCTCTGCCTGAATGATGAGCCATTCCAAGAATAATTCTCTAGACTCTTCTATCAAGAAAGAACTCTTAGCTGTGACAATGACTTTACAAGAGATGTCATTGAAATTAGACAAAATGGACACAAAAATGGATAGTTTTGCACAAAAATGTTCTAAACAGATGGACCTAATACACAAGGAGTTACAACTTCAAAAGTCTCACATTTCGGGCATAGGGCAGTCCCTCAGTGATGCGGATGAAAGACTTCAAGAAGGAGAAAACATAGAATTCCTGTTAAAACAGAACACTGCTCTTCAAAACAAAATAGAAGACCTAGAAAATAGGTCATGAAGGAATAGTCTTCAGATTTTTGGTTTGCCAAATAACATTGAAGGAAGCAACATGGTGAGTTTTCTAACTACTTAGTATCCAACTGTTCTAAACTATCCTGAAGCCATCTCATTTGGAATAGAAAGGGCACAAATATCCATTGCTTTTACCTCTAACAAAAATGCTTCAAGATCTGTTATAATGAAATTTATATCATCACAAGATAAAGAGCTAGTGTTGAAAACAGCATGGGCTAAGTCTCCCATAAAAGTAAATGACAATGTTGTGCACTTTGACAATGATTATCCTTCTGCAGTGATGGCCAAAATAAAGCTCTTTCTTCCACTCATCAAGGAACTAAAAAAGAAACAAATAAAAGGTCATCTGTTGTTTCCTGCCAGACTTAAAATATTTCTCACAGAGGGATGTAAAGTATTTGAGGATTTGGACTCTGCTGTCTCTTACATGAAAACAAGCAAATTAATAGAGAAAATAGAAGATATGGAATGGACAAACCCCTCATTGAAGAGAATTGCTGAAAATAATTCATGGACATCTTCAGAAAAAAAGAAGTTAAAGGATAACTAACTATTATTTCATTAGTGTTATTCTTTCTGCAGTCATGGATCTCTGGTATCTTTAGCACTGTTTTATGACATTATAGCACTTTGGAAAGCAGAGCTATGATTAAAATAACTTCCGCAAAATAGAAACATACTACTACAGTTTAATATAACTTTACTAAATAAGCTTTTTAGTTTGGGATTTATTTTAAAGCTTTTAAAGAAAACTAATATTCAGAACATATTATTGTGAACTGAGAGCATGTCAGCATAGCTGATGAGAGCCCTGTGGAAGTAAGCTTTATTTTTGCATTTGCTAACTTGGCATCAATCCTGAAGTTTTTAAGGGAACTACTAACCAAGACTACAACTTAAGAGTAAAAGTAAGTTAGCACAGCTGATGAGAACTCTATGAAGTAAGTGCTGTTTTAATTGCTAAATAGACTTGCTGTTTCACTATATTTCTGAAAGATCTTGAAATTTATAATTTGTTTCAAGAAATACGTATATACGCCTAACACGCTGTTATTTGTGGAGATTATTACAATACAGCATTTCAGCTTGGTGGTGCATAAATTCCTTTCTCATCACAGTTTAATATAACAATTGGTAGCTTTAAACTGTTATGAAATCTGTGCTTCGTGGTGACTAGTGGGTACTTTAGTATAACTAATATAAATGCTGACAACAATATATTGGTGTCTGCTTTGATGTTTATTGAGTGTTATATTTATTCCTTTTAATTGCGTTGTGGTTCAGTTTTAATAATTTCCCCTAGAGAAAAATGTCTTGAAAGGAAAGGGGTGAAAAAATCTCGTTGAGTAAATATCTACTTGTATCTACACTCACGCGTGCTGTATATACGTTTTTTCTCTCTTTTTTGTTTTCCATTTTAAAGTTCTAAAAAAAACATTGGTTTGGCTTTAATTTGCTGTAAGAATGCTTCCTCATGGCAAGAAGCTGCTGTTATACACAAAACTTCTCTCTACATGGGATCACAGTATCGCAAGTCTGTTTGACTGAAGTGAACTTTGACCACAGCAGGGATGGGTTAGAACATTCTGACACGGCTGCTAAGACCCATTAAAGCAATTCTACAGCAAGCAAAGCATCTGGTGGAGAAAAGTAATTAGGGATAATTTTAGTTACTTTCTATATATATTATCTAGATCTATATAGTTTAGCCTTCTTATATGTTAAAGCATTAGATTTTGATTTTCTGTATGCAGTCAAAAATAACAAAGTAAGCCTAGACTGTCAGAACAGGAAGTCAATGGAATGTTTGAATGCTAGACTAAGCATTTTATGAGCCTGATGTTAGAGACTATTAAAGACTCAAGGAAGTACAGTAAATGCACTAACATTAAAATGTTTTCATATTATATAACATACAAGGTTTTTATAATATAAAGTACTTTGTTTTATTGAATGCCACAATGAAGCAGCAGCTATACCCTAAATGTGTACACCATTGTTGACTAACTCTAACTATTCAATTATTCAATAGAACACTATTGATATATATATATATATATATATATATATATATATATATTTTATTGATAGATTGCTTTACACATTCTGAGTTTACTAATGAAATATATTTTGTGTTTTAGCTACACATTAAATGACTTCTTAACTCTAGTTAAAATAGTGATCTATAATATAAACAGTAACATATATATCTTATAATTGTTTCTTTAGGTATTTAATTGAGACCATATGTGTCTAAAAAGGCGTCTTAAATGATTTATGACAGTTGAGGAAAATACTTATTGTATTAATTTTTTTCTGCCTTTTAATTTACTGTATTTGATATCAACAAACAAATGTTTATGAAATCTTTCCTTTCACTTATAGTAATCTGTAGATGATGCATAATAGGAACTGGATGACAAAGACTTATTTATATTTAGTGAATTAAGATATTTTATCTTATATGATGATTACCTTTTAACCTGTTTTACAGCTGATTACTTACTTTTTAAAGCTTAACAAATAATGAAAGACACCCTGTAAATATTAATTATCTGTTTGATGAGGCATGACAGTGCAACTGTCAAATTCTGTCAGGTGAAGGGAACTTCCCCATGTTACATAATAAGCCGACATATTGATTTGTAGTCTCAGCAGTCACTTTTTTTGTAACATGGACATAATTTGTAACTTTTTTCTCTTATACCTTTGAAATTTCCAAATAGTAAGTGGTAATAGCAAATTTATGTTACATAATATTTTCCATTTAATGCATAACAAGGGTCAGATTGCAGTGCTACATAGTCATCTTTACTACAGTTCCTTATAAAATATAATGATAGATTCTCATATACAAGTATAAGATTAGTACATGATTGGGTATATAGTATTAATATATCTTTAGTTGGTTACAGAAGTTATTAAATATATTTATATATATGTATATATATATATATATATATATATATATATATATATATCACTGTTTTACTTATTAAGTTAATAACTGGTGTCATATATAGAAAGTTTAATCTAGTTTTAATACAGTTTTTTTTTCTCTTTTTTGACAAGAAAATATATAATTAAAACTTTAAATTCTTAAACACTTTAATGCAGGAAGTACTAATAGGGAATAAATATCACATCCATTTTGTATTTACTTGATATTACTAATCATTTGTCATGGTAGAGGGATATTAACTGTTGTTAGTAAGGGGGTGGTTGATTCAAACAGTACTTTGTTTGAATCAGGAGTATCTCGAACTCCATGAAGTGGCTATCAGAAAGTGATTTTGATATCTTGATTATTGATCTAATAATAAATCATTTGTTATTAAGAGTTATATATAGTTTTTTTTTTCTATTTAATGTTTTACTTTATATGTTATTCTATGCCCATAACAAAATCCCTGATATCTATGTGTGTCAAAAAAGAAATGTTTGCTTATAAAAACATGTCATTGAATGTAAATGGTCTTAACAACCCTATAAAAAGGGGAAGTTTGGTTAAATATTTAAAAATGAATAAGGCTGATATTGCATTCTTACAAGAATCCCACATAAAAGACAGACATTTAGGTAAAATGTCCTTTCATGGTTATTCAATTCTTGCGGAGCCGCACTATGGAACCAAAAGAAGAGGTACAATGATATTATGGAAAAAATCATTGCCGATTCCAAAAATATTAGTCATATTCAGACAAAAATGGCATGTTGTGTATAGTTACCATAGAAATAAATAAAAAACAAGTTACATTTGTTAATAACTATTGGATACCAGGTATCGGTGGGGAAACAGTTAATAAATATCTTGAGTTAACATTTACTAAAATTAAGGCTGATATAATACATGCAGGAGACTTCAATTGTATCCTATCTAAGAATGATACTACAAAAAATGATAACTTTAGAATCTCTTGTCCTGCAAAAAAAGTATTAATTTCAGTAATAATTTGAATTTGAAAGATATTTATGATTTAAAAGGAACAAATTCTCTAAATTATACTCATTATTCCTTTAGATGTGGTACTTAAACTGCTATTGTCAAAGTATTTGTGACTGATAGGTTATACTCTTAAGATAAAAGAAGTTTTCATTAGTTTCTGCACAATGTCTGACCATAATGCCATCTTCTTTAAAATTATAACAAAACCTGATGTGCTGTAGGTGAATCACTGCTCGTACGACAAGGATGTAGTAAATATATTTATTCTTACACAATCACGACACAAAATCTCTGGTTTAGCGCTTTCACCTGTACCACAGTCTTCATCAGAACAAATAAGAACTGTTACATCTTCCTATTTATACTCATCCACTAATTAATTAATTACTTAATTAATTAAAAAAACGCCAAAAAACTTAAAGGTACATATCATAGAAAATTTACAATAAGATTCCGCATATAATGAAGGACTCATGGAGATTCTTAGGGGAACTAACTGATGATAAATGGAGTCCAAATTTGATATACCTCACAGTGGATGTTATTGACTTATTTTCCAGCATTCCAAAAGAGACAGGCTTAGAATTTTTTGAGAACAGTTTGACAAAGTATACAGACTATTCTTGGGATAAAATCTGTTTGATATGCGATATGCTGTCACTAGTACTTGATCATAATTACATTTTATTTCAAGGGGAATATTTCAGACAGACAAAGGGAGTGGCAATGGGAGCAGCTTGCGCTCCCATTTTCGCAAACTTGGTGATGTTGGAATGGGAGTCGGAACATGTGTTTAAGAGCGAATATTTCCCAGATATCACATATTATGCTAGGTATTTGGATGACATTTTTATTTTATGGAATGCATCGGTGGATAGATTACACAAATTTATGGAATTTTTGAATAATACTATAGATTTTTTGAAATTTACATACAACTTTAGTCATAAGGAAATTTCATATTTGGATGTATTAGTGAGTCATGATGAGCAAGGTTTCATATCTAGAATTTATAGAAAACCTACATTCTCGAATGATTATATCCATTATAGCAGTAATCACCCCCCTTATGTATTCAAAAATGTGATCAAAGGGCAATGCATTCGAGCAGCGAGGGTGTCTTCTACTAAGTGCATTATGCAAGCTGAGCTCAAAGTGATCAAAGATTTCTTTCTAAGCAGGGCATATCCCAAAAGTATGGTTCATGATGTCATCAATTATGTGCAAAATGAATGGGGAACCAAGTACCCACCACTGTTAGGGTGTTACAAAATGGATAAACAACTGTTTTTGGAGAAAGAATATAGTGGAAGGGTATGCATACTAACATACAGTCCCAACACATGCATAATTAGAGAAATCTTAGAAAGACATTGGAAAGTAATAACCACAATGGATGTTGAACAAATATTAGGAGCGAATCCTAAATGTGTATATAAGACAGCCCCAAACATGAAAAATTTATTGGAAAGAGCTAGCTACAAAATGGATATAAGTGATATATGTAAAGGTACATCCAAATGTGGAAGATGCCAACAGTGTAAATATATAAACCAAGCTAAGGTTATTAAGTTGGATGATATCTGTCATACTACTATCAAATGCAGGACGGGTAATTGTAACATGAAACAGGTGGTTTATATTGCGATATGTAATAAATGCAATGCACATTACATAGGAAAGACAGAAAGACAGCTAAAAAAGAGTATATATGAACACCAATATAAAATACGAAAATGTGACACTAAAAATGCATTGTATAGGCATATCTTAGAAAAGGGTAATGACCATGGTTTTTTGTTTTCAATAATTGATCAAGTAACTAGCACACCATATGGTGGTAATTGGAAAATGCAGCTAGCACAATATGAAAGTAGGTGGCAAATTTTAACTGATTCCACAAGAACACCGGGTTTAAATGAATTTATAAGTATTAAACCTTTTTTAGCCCTTCCATAGGTTAGATTTAGCTATAGATACAATAACCTATTGAACCCTTATGGAAGTAGTCCTATAATTCACCATACATTTATGTAGTGATGCATGATGATGATAATACATTTTATAACTGTATAGAATAAGTAGATGTTTTTTAGATTAGTCTATTTTTATAATTAGTTTATATAACACACTATATATTAATGTACTATATGAAGTTATTTATGCATTAACATATATGTGTTTGTAATTTTTTACTAAATATTTTTACAACAATATTCATGCATTGTTTTTTACATATATATATATTTATTATATATGTTTTATATACAATTGTTATATGTACATATTATAAGAATGATTTTATATACATAGTTTAGTGTGGAGATTCATCAAGACATTCTATATTAGTAAATATGAACATTTACAGCTACTTATATACTTATGGAAATGTCACCACTATATGTATTCATAAGGTTACGCAATGATATGTACCTTTAAGTTTTTTGGCGTTTTTTTAATGAATTAAGTAATTAATTAATTAGTGGATGAGTATAAATAGGAAGATGTAACAGTTCTTATTTGTTCTGATGAAGACTGTGGTACAGTTGAAAGCGCTAAACCAGAGATTTTGTGTCGTGATTGTGTAAGAATAAATATATTTACTACATCCTTGTCGTATGAGCAATGATTCACCTATAGCACATCAGGTTTTGTTATAGTGTTGGCTTTCATATTTGTGGTTCTGATCTTCTTTAAAATTAATATCATACATAATAATTTGATGATTATGGCAAAGAATCCCAGCCTATATTATTTAATTAAAGGTATTTAAAGAGTGACTACTAAAAGAAATAAAATTATTTTTGGATATTAATGACAATAATACAACTTCCAAAGCAATAGTATGGGACTCTTTAAAATCTTATCTATTTGGCAGAATCAAAAATTGGTATTTGAACAAGAGAAAGAAATGGGAAAGTGGACTAATCAAATTACAGTCAAGAATTGATATTTTAAAAAGCAAAATAAATGCTAAGGAAATAAAATCTATCAATGAAATAAAACAACTTGACCTAGAATATATAGAAATCTTAAATCATAAAGTTACAATAAATTTAGAAAGACTTAAATTACAATCCTATTCAGTAAATCCCAAAAATATGCATTGATTAGCAGTAACATCAAAAATGTTATCTATCTCTATACATATAACAGAGATTAAAGTTGAAACAACTAACAAACACAAATATGTTTCAGACCTTGGAAATATTCTAGACATATTTAGAAAATACCATGAAATTATAAACCAAGAGAATGTAAATACTGATTACAATGACATAAGAGATGATTTCTTAAAAGTTAATATTAAAAAGAAAATAACAAAAGAACAAAATACTAAATTGTTCAGAGCAATAACTTTAAAAGAACTAAAAGGAAGAATTTTGAACATAAAAGATAATAAAGCACCAGGTCTAGATGGTTTAATTGGGGAAATATATAAAATATTACCGGATGAAGTACTGTGGACTTTATTAGAAGCTTTGAAGAATTTAGGAAAGATGAATTTTTCAATACTCTCCTGGAAATATGCCATGGTATTGCCAATTTTGAAACATGGAAAAGATCCTACCTTAGTAGCCACTTATCATCCAATATCATTGTTAAATATAGACTACAACATGTTTATATCAATTTTGCTAACAGACTAAATCAATGAATGCCTAATCTAATAACTGATGATCAAAAGGGTTTTATTTTGAATAGAAAGGTTCAAGATAATGTTATAAGATTACTATCCTTAATAGAATATGCAAATAAGAACAAAAAGGAACTATCAATCATTAGTTTAAATCTAAATAAAGCTTTTGACTACATAAACTGGTCCTATTTATTTAAGGCACTTGATATCTATGTTTTTTCATTTGATTTTATAAATCTTTTAAGTAGACTATATGTAGATTCAATTTCATATGTCAAAATATGGGCCTTCTTATCAGGTCCTCATAAAATCTTTAGAGGAACTAAACAAGGATGTCCACTATCCCCTTTATTATTTGCGTTATCTGTGGAAACTTTGGCCAATTTTATCAGAAAAAAACTAAAATGAGAGATTTTAATATTAATTCTAACTATAATTCCAAAATACAACTTTTTGCAGACTATATTCTATTAACAATTGGAGATATAAATTCTTCTATTGATCATATTAAACAATCACTTCAGACATTTGAAATGATTTCCGGCTTAAATTTTAACCAAGAAAAAACAGAAACTTTAATATTGAACAAAATGATAGATAGTAAATTAAAATATCATAGTGAATTTAACTGGTTAAATGACAAGCTTGAATATCTAGGGGTATCAATAAAACCATCTTGGAAATAAACCATAAATACAAACTATAAAAAGTTGGTAGTCATAGGTTCATAGGTTCATAGGTAGGTACTAGGCTATCGACCCAAGGGCCTACATAAGCCTAGCCAGCAAAGTGAAAGAATATATATTTAGATGGAATAAAATGTTTTTTCTTTAGAAGAAAAACTTGTGTTAATAAAAATGATCATTCTACCAAAAATGTTGTTCTTTTTTCAAACACTAATAGCTTTGCCCTCAATGAAATTAATAAAACAACTAAACTCTATGTTGTTAAAATTCTTATGGTTTCCACAAAAACTTAGAATTGCTTATGCATGGCATTATAAAAATTGGGATGAGGGAGGAATATTATTTTCGAATTTAGAGCTATATGCAGAGGCTATAACTCTTAAATTAGTAACACAATTGCTAAACCCTAAGTAGAAATCAAATTGGAAAAATCTTCACATCACTTCTCTCCTTACAAATCTAGATTCAAAATTAGAAATAAGTACATTTTCAGAAAACATTAAAATATTTCTAGTGTTAAAAGACTATATAACACAAATAAAAATGAAAGATCGTCCCCATTTCTTAAATATATATTAAGTAAATTTAAAAAATCATTAAATAAAACATATCTGATGGAAAACTGTATTTTTTAATGTTTTCTATAGTATATACAAAGAAATGTCTTGATTCATTCAATGTACCCAAAATCAGAGATATGGAAAGCAATGGTTTAGTTTATTGGCACAGATTTTTGATAAATAATAATATTCAAGAACCAAACTCCCTTATGGCCAGATATAATAAAAATAATAATTGGTTAAATATACAAATTTTCAGAGAATACATTATAAATGAATTTAAACTACATCAAATGTCTAACATAATATCTTTGCTTAAAATCCTACTACTCCTATGTGAAATAAATATGTTAAATAGTAATAAAACCCTTTCGATATCAAAAATATATAAAACTCTAAAATTAGATCTGCAAACACCTGAAGGGTCGTTTTGGAGTTACTTTGAAAAAAATCAATAATTCCAGCTTTCAGAAAATGAGAAAAAGTTAAAACTTAAATTAATTAAACATACAACAACGTCTGCCTTTTGAAAATTTTTTTATAGAAATTTATTCATAGAAGTTTTATCACCCCTCATAGAATTACAATAATCTCAAATAATGGTAATAATAAATGCTGGAGGTGTGAAGAGACATTATGTGCAGAACGGGAACATATATTTGTTAAATGTAAGAATGTAAACCAATACTGGTTAGAGTTTAAAGATTTTATAAAAGCAATGTGGTCAGATAAGTGCAAAATCTCAGATTCATTGTTATTATTTAATGCCCCGATATCTGCATGTATTCCACATACTCAAGTACATCTTTTTTGGTCTTTACTTGTAACAGCAAGAAAAGCTAAAACAATAAATTGGAAATCTAAAAAGGTTCTTTTATTTACAGACTTTATTGCATTAGCTAAGATTGTATGTCATAGGGAGTTACAAACTCTATCTTTAAGAAATAGTAGAATGACACATAAGAAAATATCTAGGTTAAAACTTAAAAAAATGATTAGATAAAATGTAAATATAGAAGGTCATTACATGTGTTATGGGCATTGTATATTGTATATAGTTATTGTTACACATATGGTTTTGAACTTGTTATATTAATATAAAAATCTAATATTTATAAAATTCAATAAAAGTTGATTAAGAAAAAAAAAGAAATGCTAACCGATATTGCAAAATATATCTAGGTCCAGGGATATAAATTTCTTCTGAATATCAGCAAAATGGTTTGGATTAAGAAGTATATCTCTCAGAGGATACCACTGCTATGAAGCATATTTCCCATCCACATAAAACAAAGTTCATCACTATCCATTTTCAAGCACTTAGATCTATGGATGGGAAACAGAATATTTACCTCAGGACAGCCCCCTGTATGACTAACGAACAGCGGCAGCTCCTAAATGCTTTAGCCCATGCATGGGTCCCCTCAAATTATCTATGGTATGATCCTAGTTATTCTTATTAAGGATAATATATAATTAACAACAATGGGGTAGGTAAAAAAAAAAAACAAATGGGATAAGTTATTTCTAGCACAAAACTAAAAGTGGCTAGGCTTAAAATGGCCCAGATGTACAGCTAGCCGATTACTTACCTATGAATCTATGTTCAAAGCAAGACATTAGTGGTAATCTCTTGATTAAAAAAAACATTGCTTTCACTTTTTAAGGAAGAATTTAGCCCATTATTATTTATTGCAAAAATCCCCATTAATTCACACCTAACTCTTATTAGCAAATTACACGAAAATCTAAACAACTGTTATTGACACAATTTGGGACATTATGAAATGGAATCCTTGGAACATTCTAAAATGGATTCCTTTCTGGAAAAGTTTAGCTTGAATTTTGGCTTCAAAAAACAAAAAAATATTTTCTCCTAGATTATGAAAATAGATAAAAACATTTTTCTTATTCTTTTATTATTATTTTATTTTATTTTTTTAGAATGCACAAAAATTTTTGGATTATGAACATACATTTGCATGGTAACAGTGACCATCCCAAACATGTCAAAGCTATTGTTAATACAGGCAAACACATATCATTTTCTGACTGACTAGTTTACAAATTGGCATATTGGAAGTAACCAGGCTCTTGAAAGATGTATTTTGCAACATCGGTTATGATGAATCATTTATGAAGTACATTTGGGGAATATTATACAATAGAGAGAAAATCTAGATGCACCAATTTTGAAACTAGAAAACAGTCAGATTAATCTTAATTACAGAGGAGATGGAAGATTCCCATTGGCTTGTCCAGTCAGAGGTTATATTGTTTTGTTTTTATAACTGGAGAATTAAGCTTGGGGTGGGGTATGAAACTGCATTTAACCATTTTTTAACATTATTTACTAAAGACATACTTTAAAGAAAAGATAAATATGTTTAAAATATGTTACCCTGGTGATCCATGAACATGTTTCTTTAGTAAATTTGTGGTTATAGATACACTGTTTGCTTTCTTCACTAAGTGTTTTCATAGACCACTGTATATGATATTGTGTTATTAAGTGGCAAACAGAGAATAAGAGTAGGTTAACAATTTTAATTTAATAGCTAAAGTTAATTTCTTAAAGTGTTAAATTAAGAGAAAGGAAACAAATAATATGGAATAACACCTTACTGCAGCAACTGTAAGAACTGTGTCACACTAAAACATAGGATAATCTAAGAAGGGAATCTTAAATTGTCAGGGATATGTAAGTTTGTATCAGAGTGTGCTCCTCAAGCAATGATTATCAGGCAGATATTCTGACAGAAAAAAAAACATATATTAGCAGAAAATGTAGCAAATAAAATTTCCTCTTAACGGCATTAATGCATACTGCAGGGAAATAGAATTTCTTCTCCGAATATAAAGATGTTCTCATGGAAACCATATTTGTAAATTACAGAAAAGTTTCAAAATTCCAAAACAGTGAATTATACATAGGTTGCACCCCCCCCTAAAAAATGATCAAGATGAAGTTGCTAAATTATTTGTAGACCGCAGGAAAAAAAAAGATGACTGGCGTAACCTGGAACATGTTTTCCCATAGGAAATCATTGCCAGTGTGGTTTCTAATTGATCACCGGCAACAATTCACATCTTTAGGGAAATTTCTCCCTTCTTTGAATTGGTGTGATTGTGGAGTTGGTATATATAAGTTTGAGGAGTGAAAGAGTTTGCCGCCCTCATCAGGTGGTCCAAGGGGCTTGCCCCCTGAAAAAAAATAGAAAAAAAGGAGTTGTTTGCCCTTTTGAATTTCAGGTCTTTTAAAATGTTAGCCACAAAATAGTTCTACCCAAGTTCAATAAGCTCCAGAAGGAAAAGACAGGGAAAGCAATAGCAAACTTTTCTAAAAGATCAATTCTGTTAATATTGCTTTATCTTCAAGCTATGCCATTTTTAACCAAACAGCAGTTAAATTTCTTCATATGCCAAACAAGTAAGTTTCCCAAAATCAAGAACAATACTTATTGCATTTCTCTAAATCCTAGATTAACAATGGGTTTTAAGAATAGTTTGAAATCAATGTACCATAATCTAAGAAATGAAAAGTATGCAGTGGGGAATAATGACAAGAAGATGGGCCAATGGTAAAATACTGGAAGTGCAAAGAAGTTAAAGTCCAATTGCATATGCAGGGAAGTAAAGCAATTCCTTAATAATGAGGCTGTAATTAATCAAAAAGCTATCTAGAAGCTACAAGACAGATGCTTCAGTCTCTGATGATACTACTAAATGGTAAGTAGTTAAGCCCATGTGGCCACAGACAAATTATGGCTGGCAGATTTTTCCAGGATATCAGTAAAAGAAATAATCAGCATGTCAAATTCTAAAAGCTATTTATTCTTTATATACATGAATGAAAATGATCAAACCAAAGAATCTGTTTTACACACACACACACACACACACACACACACACACACACACACACACACACACACACACACACACACACAGACGCACGCACACTCGCACAAGGTATTGTGCATGCCAGCAAACACATATGGCACACAGCTAGAGCCAACTGTCTGTCAAATTAGTTTCTGCCACCCCTGGGTAAGAGGGTTTTTTGAGAAGTTGCTTATAATTCCTTGAGCATCTTTACTTCATTAAAATCCCTATTCTGATTAATGTACATCTAAAATAATGGGAATATTGAGTTGTTTGATAGTGAACTACATCACTGCCTTGTGTATATTGTTAATTTCCAGCATCACACATTTTAGGTGGTCCTTATGAAAACATCAGATACTATAGATGTGTCTCATAACACCGCTAACTGGATTCAGCTTTCTGTATTGATTGCTTTTCTGGACATAGCAAAGCATTATTAAATAGGGCCTGCTGAAAAGACAGATATGTATCATAGAGACTACCTCTTCTCTGGAACAGGCTCCTCATTCATGTGAAACAGAGTTCCTCCCTAATATGATTCAAGTGTAACTTAGACATTTGGATGGGGAACAGGAAATTCATCCCTTTTTCAGGAACTATGTCTCTAATGGACACAGGCAGGTGGAAAATGTTTCATCCCCCAAGCCCCTTCTTACAGTTATCAAGGATAGCAAAACTTGTCAGAAATTTAAGATGCAGGGCTAGGCTTAAAAATATATTTGTGGTCATTAGCCTAGTAAACGCTTATGAACCTATAAAGCTATTACTGTCATTTCACATACATAGTGTATTTCATTTCCTTGGAGAAACTGTTTTGGAAATGTACCTGTTGAAATTCAGAGAACCATAACTAGAATCCTTAGATAATGCAATTACAGGTATGAATCTAACTAGGAGAGTAACTACAAGTATTACAAATAACATATACAAGGTTGAGGTAGCTTGGAGGATTCCCCTAATCTGAGGTACAGTGATTTTGGACATAGTAAGTAGCTTGGATATGGAGTAAACAGTCAAGATGTCAGAATTAAAACATTTAAGAGTGAACTTTAGAATTTGTTCTTTTCACTTTTGCTTTTGTTTATTCATTCATCCATTTATTTACTTCAGTGTTTCGACTTGCAGTGTAGGGTTTCACACTTCTTACAGAGATAACTGGGAATTCTTCCCTTTACTTCAAGCAACATTAAGCAGCTCTCTTGCAGGTCTTTCAGGCTGTGTGTCATGTGATTTAAAAAAGATCACAGAGACCGAAAATTAAGACTACTTTTTTAGACAGCAGTACTATTTAAACCTTAGAGGTTTTGTAACTCCTGAACAGCAGTGTCCTGGTAAGTGTCATCAGTGACATTCTCTTTGCAGGATGCTTACTGAATCAGCCCATATTATTTTAGGATGTCGAATATGTATTAAATAAGTGCTCCTATGTCATCATCATCGATTCTGTAGATCAGAATGCTGTCAAGGTACAGTTTGAATCTATCTTGTGGTGGGCAAGTTTTCATTCAGTAACAGCGGTATTGCTGAAGGTAAAGTTTAGGGCTGGCAGATATATTAACCACTCAGGATTTCATTGCACAGGCACTCAGATCTCTGCACTCCCATTAGTTTTGTTTGTATTGCAGCATATCTGGTTGTCACAAAAATCTTTGCATGTAACCTAGCCACTGCACATCCAGCTGTCAGACAGACTCTGTTCTCCTCATCAGTGTCAATTAATGCAGGCAAGACAGATGACAATGCACTACATGTGACGCAGAGGGAGTATCTCAGCTGTCAAGGAGAAGCGCTGACCTTTGATCTTTGACTGTGTAATATGTCAGAGCAGTGCAGTCTACCAGTAGGGAGTAGCACATCTCTTGGTCAGATATTGTATTCTTTTTCTCTGGCATCATCACAGAAGAGAATGCAGCATGAATAATTACACTGCTGGCAGCCTCTTCTGTATTTGTCAGGCAGGTGTTCTGTTCTGTGGCCAGAAGACTACATGCTATCATCATGTAATCCTCAAAATTAATTGGTTTAATGCGAGTCAAAATTTTACTTGTGCAGTTTCACGTTTACTGTTCTCAGTGTTTTCTCACATAAATTAAAATTGCAGTTATTTTATCACATTGCATCTTGACTGGCATTATCTGTCACTTTTCAGACTTTAAAGAAATGATACCTTGCATGCTAAAATGAAATTCTTCTTGACTATGAAAAAGTCATCATGCAATCCACATATTATCATCTGTGAGACGTTACTGTATTAGACTGTCAACGAACAATGATATGCAAACTGAAATTATAATTGCAATTTTGTCACAGCAGTTAGCTTTTAATTGTTTTACCTAAAACTAACAATACAGACATTTTTTTATAGAATACTATAACTGTCATAGCTGCCATTTCTTTCAGATCTGAAAGAAGTTCTTTCTTAGCATTAAAAAAGAAGATGTTGCATATGCTATGCAAATCATCTTTCATTCCATTCATTTATATTATGAATACTATGTGAAAGGAGTAAAAAAAAAATAATTTTCAGCATTTAAATTGTTATTGCTAATACAAATCTTATTTAAGACCAGATATGTTTTCTTTGGATTTATTTACACTACTAAAAAAATCAGATAAACATTTGCTGCTTTAACTCATCCCATACATGAAATGCATTTAAGATTTGGTTGCAGGATGATGCTGTGTGCCTACCATTATGTAACTGGAATGATGGGGTGGATATCAGGATCAGGAGGAATATGCATATTGAAGTGATGATTAGCAGATGGTGACTTGTAGGGTGCACCAAAGCAGTGACCCAGCACTGGTCTGCTGAGGTGAGGCTCTCTTCAGAGAACAATTATGCATCTCATTAGGTTTACTGAAATGGGGCTTGTGCTGATGTTCACTTCCAGAGTGTGTGTGTGTGTGTGTGTGTGTGTGTGTGTGTGTGTGTGTGTGCGCGAGTCGGGTGGAGGGGGGTCGTAACTCATTAAGATGTTGTAATGCAGAACTCGCATTACAAACAGAATATGATAATGGTTTATGGGATATGCACCTTCTCAGTCTACTGTAGAAGGTGACTACATGCAATTGTATGCTTCTGGTTAAGGTCTGCTGTTGGGGAGTTGCTCATTTGGTCAGCAGAGCACAGCAGCTTCTCAAAGTAAAACACAGTGTTATCAGTAACCAGCTGAAATAGTGCAGAGTCATAAAGCTTCACCAATCACATATTCAAATAAGTTATGTTTGACACCTTTGTTTGCAGAGATGGTGATAGTGGTTGTTTGCAGAACTGGTCCCTGAATGAGAATTCTCCAGGTTACCCTTTATGCTTTCACTAAACTTGTTTACAATGCTTAAACCATCAGCCAGTAAGAGAGAGAGAGAGAGAGGGATACAGAAAGAGATGTATGGATTTCTGCCTTTTTTGCAGAAACTGGTAAATACTTTGTTTCACAGCATAACAAGGTCACCCCTTCCTCTATCCAGTACACATCATTTAGAATGCATGCTAACATTATTATTCCTTCAGTTTCTTTTATTTTCAACTTCATACTTATTCATTTAGTCAACTGTATATTTTTTATGGTTCACTTTGAATACAAGTCCAAACTTCATCATTTTCAAATACATGTATTATTGGTTAATACTCCCTAGTGCATTTTTCAAAAGCAAGTGTGTGTGTGTGTGTGTGTGTGTGTGTGTGTGTGTGTGTGTGTGTGTGTGTGTGTGTGTGTGTGTGTGTGACTACATGAAATCTTTATACATTATACAGGCATCATGAAAATTATAGATGCCACAAGACCCAAAATCCTGAGGTATTCCCTGGCAGTCACAGAATTCTGAGTGGAAAAATTTAGAAACATGTCTAAATAATGATCTATTTTTTTTTTCCTGGGATGGAAAAGCTCTTTGAAATGAGTTGTCTAGCTGACATCCTAGGAACACAAACGTGTGAGGGGAGACAAGAAAGACTTTTGACTGTTCTCTTGGACTTCCAGTTTCTATAAGACATCTCTCACCTAAGAGGGAGAGAGTCCTAACACTTTGAAAAAGACTCTGCAAAGGCAAATAATTTAAATGTGGAAAAATGTCAATACCTTGCACCCTGCAATGAGCTATAATTGGAGCTGGACACCCTATGAATTCTGCTGGTACAGAGGATAGTCCAAAGGGTAAGGCAGAGAACTGATAATGTGATAGAGGCACAAAACCTTATATAAAGTCTGACGTCTGGATGAATAGGGGTGTGATGATTACCATCTTATTAGCCTAGTGTTACCAGAAAACTTGAAAAAGCAAGAAGAGATAACTGCTTGTGAAGTGACATCATTTTGAATTAGGAAACTGTCATAAACATGTTTTGGAAAGAAAGATCCACTACTGGTCTACAAACATTTACATTCTTTGGCACTAGGAACATCCTTGAATAAAACCCTTCCCGAGCTGGGAAGGAGGAACTGGTTTGATCAGTCCTTGAAACAGCATGTGATGAACAGGTAGAAGCAAAAGAATCTGATCTGGGAAAGAATCCCCCCCCCTCCCCCAGAAAGGAGGAATTTTCTCTCACTACCATCTGTAATCCCAAGCCCATTTGTGTGAAGCCATCTGTTGTCAAACAGAAAAATGGAGAATAAGAATTTCTGGAAGAAAAGGGAGGCCAGGTGGGAGTGGGTCACAAGGTTTCTTGAATAGTCATTCAGACGTATTGACTGTCATAATTTTGGGAGGTTACATACTTCTCTTTGGAAGTTCCTCACCATTCCTTCTTAAACATCTGTTTACCTGAATTGTGTTGAGACTGTTTATTCTGTTTCCTACCAAAAATGGAAGTGGAGAAAGAAAATCCCTTCAACAATTTGGAATAAGAGAGCTTTCCTGGATTGGCATGCCCCTTTTGTTGTTTGTTACACTTTTTGATCACCTCTGCAGTAGAGAGGCCAAACACTAAATCTCTGTCCAAGGGAGAATTTATTTTTCCTAACATAATCAGGAAGGTTTTGAGAATGAAGCATTGCAAAACCTCCTTAAAACACCATCAGTGGTCATAGCCCTGGAAGATGTATCAACGGAGTCACACACTCACTGTAAACAAAGAGTAGTTACTTGGTGAAAAGAAGAAATTAAGTTATTTAAAGCAGATTTTCATTCCAACAAAAAAAAAACTGCAGACAGAACTTTCCTTATACTCAAAATTTGTATGAATCAACTTTAAAATATGAACCTGACAATTCAAAATTTTGAAAACCAAAATTGCAAAAATATACGCGTTTGCCCCAAACCCATCAATAATTTTCCCATCCTTATCAGAAAAAGTAGGAATATCACTAACTAAGTGCTTAGCAGCAGTGTGAGCAACTAAGGCTATAGCTGGTGGATGAAGTTTGGAAATAGTGTATAAAAATTAAAATGTCTGAGTGACTGTATTGCCGACTGACAGGAAAATTGCAGGCAGCAACACACACATGATCTAAGCTGACAGAACAGGAGGAATGGGTATAGGATCTGGAAAATTATTTTGCAAAATTCATTATTTTCTGAGGAACTAAGAAACCTGAGTGTTCTCCCACTGAAAACAGTGGTGTATTGTACCATAGTCTCAGAGACAAAGAATCCCCTCCAAAAAGGATCAGAAACTGAGCTCTCCACTGAATCAAAATCAGAAATCTGAGGAAAAAAAATCCCTGAATATGTCCCTGCTTACTCTGTTCAGATTCATAATCTTGAATCTATCCAGGAAGAGAGGAATTCTTCTTCTTTTTACCAGAAATTACTTTACAAGAAGGATCAATAGCCTGAAATTGGCCATGAGCCAGACCTAGTAAATTAGTCCTGTCTAAAGAAATATGAGGAAGACTAGATATGTGCTTGGTTTTCTGCTTTTTTTTGATAGGAATAATCAGGCCGTCTGTGTTAGTAATGGCAGAGGATGCTTCCCCAGGGATAGGCACAGCATTCTGACACATCAGGTAAACCTTCCCTGTTCCCTTTCATAGTACCAACAAGAGTAGCTCACCCTTTCCCACTGAAGGGACTCCAACAGCTGCAGGGGATGTGGTTAACTCCGTGTCCATAGTGGCTGAAGGTGCTACATTAACACAATTTTCCACAGAAAATATGTTTTCAGTCAGTTAATACAATTTTTAAACTGACAGAAAATAATGAGTGTTCATTTTAAAAGTATGTTACAGTCTAGAGACAGTCCATTAAGACACAACACCCCCAGCTTTAAAATAACTTTCCTGAAGGGAAAAATTAAAAACATCATTATATTTAAGGACATGAACCTTTTCCCCAAAGGGAACCTATTTGCACAGATAAGGAAAGCAGACGCTGACTGTTGATCCTCAAAAGTCTCAGAGGAGTAAAGTCTTGAAGGGCTTCACACACAAACTTTTCTTTTAGTCATATCAGCTTGAGTTACTTGACAGCAAGTGTGCATGCAAGGTGCCCTGAAGCTTTGGAAGCTGTCTGGCTGTTACATCTTTGGCAGGATATAACCCATATAGCTAAGGCTACTCCATCAGTGATCAATGTGATGAATATAGAATGTGCCATGATACAGAAGGGATCTTGAATTTCATTTCATGTATGAGGGGACCTTTCTCACTGGATAAAGTAGAAGACTGCATACCTAGGGTTGACATTTTAACACAAGTTCTTTTTTGCTGTTCTGATGTTGTGAAGTAAACCTTCAGAAGTGTAAAGGTTATATTCTACAAGATGTGGCACAGTAAATATTTCAAAGCACTCAGAATGGAATGACTTTCCTCAGACAAATGCATCATGTTTTAGACAACAGTATAAACAATAGATCTGCAAGGCAGACAACATATCTTGTTCAATAAGAAGATGTTACTTTCCAGTTATTTCTGTATTATATACATGTAAATTCAGACATGCAGTCTCCTCTTTCAGGGTATATCTCCACCATGTCAAATGGTGTTATGACACTGTGACAATAAACTTATAATCAAGTACTTGATATAAAAATGAGTAACCCCAAAACACTCGTATACCCCAGATGTCTGAACTAACAAAATCAGTTTGCACTGAGTTTACGGAAACCTCAATGCGTAATCATTATAGACTCATTTTAGCTGTTCTTGTACATTTTTTAATCTTTTAAGTATTTGTCTTCAAAAGGCAGTGAGAGCTTTTTTCTAACTACTGCAGACTAGTTTTACCCCTTGAGAAAATCGTTCCAGTTTCAGTTATTATCTTTTGTTCCACAGGGACTTTGAAATGATGCTTACTAAGCTTATATCCGACAGATATCATGGTGCAGTTCCTTTGCAGTAGCTCTTAGCTTGGACAGGCATCTTAAAACAACAGAATCACAAGTGATGTATCGTCCTTTTTCTGCAGTCTATGTATAGATATAGAATGTATGTGTCTGTGTAGCACAGACATGAATATGTATTTTGCAATGCTATTTTCTTAATGAATAGTTTCATTTACTGTGTTTTTCTCCAAGACCTTTAACTTTAACTTCAGTACAATGAAATTCAGTAAAATACTTTGCCATGCTGCTTACTGTCCAGCAGATTAGGCTGGAACTAAATAAATTACATGCAGTAATAAAATGTTGCTGTCATTCTCCCATAACAAAGCAATGACACAAAATGAGTGATTTTCATACTTAGAATGCCTGCATATGATAAACCGAGAAGCATTAGAAATCAGCATTGACCTTCATAAAATGTTTCAGGTGGTGAAAAAGCAAATTACTTTCTTATTCCAGAGACTAGGTCTCCAAATAACAAACAAAATCCTAACCCCCAAGCAAGTAATTGAAAGATACGTTTGTATTGTCATAATGCAGCTATATAGTTCTTTTACATGTTCACAGATAGATTTGAATGAGTTAAGAGATATTAATAAACGCAAACAGGGAGATGGGTAAATCTGAGATTGATTCACAAAGTTATAAAATGTCATAGCATTTAAAACTTATCTTGCATGCACTGCAAAGTGATGTAAAAATAAAATGTTGCCTTTCTCAGTGTTTATTTTAGATGGTGGGCAGGAATACAAAATAGCACATAATTTAGTGAATTTTAAAGGTCAACGACAACTAATAAATGTCTTCCTCATGAATTATAACTCAGTACCATTTTCTTTATGAGTTATGCTGCCAAATGATAATCTTTTGCAGTTGTAGTGAAAGGACTAGACGCTATGCCAAGGGCCATTTGCAATTAAAGACATTCTCAGAAGTCTTTCAGAGGTATGAAGTGATAAAACACACTATCAAATCAGCCTGATGTAAAGGCAAAACAGGAGAAAAGCTTACTAAAAATTTAGCAACTCCATATTAGAAATGATGTATAAAAAGCATTATTATAAAATAATAAAATGACTAGTACACAATAACATTTGAGAATGTTTTGATATATATGTACATACTCAGGGCAGGTTTCACAAGCTTTGTGCCAATGTAGTCAGACTGGTACAAACTATAATAGCACATAAAATCCCTTAGCCATTCATAAAGACAATTACATGGTTTGATAGGACCCGGTTGTGTTACCAAACATCTCAGTGCACGTGTACAAGTGCCACATTCACTCAGGCTGACATATGACTCAGAACCAATAAATTAGTTGCATATAGGCTGGTCCCTACTATATAAGCCATAAGATCAGAGCGTTCTATTTACCTTTGGTGTAGTATGCGCCTGGCTCAACCAGCTAGCCCTTTCACAATTGTGACCCACTGATCATCTTACAGAGCTGAGCAGCAAAAAAAAAAAAAAAGAAAAATGAATAGAAAATTCACTTGACAGTGTTAATCACTAACAAGAGAGCAATGAAGACAACAAGATGCAACATGTCATAATGTACATTGTGTGTGTGTGTGTGTGTGTGTGTGTGTGTGTGTGTGTGTGTGTGTGTGTGTGTGTGTGTGTGTGTATTTGATTTGTTTATCCTTTTGTGACATTTTTCACCATTGGTTCATTGAATGAGCTCACACTTGCAAATTTTCTAACCTACCACACATTTATGTGACTTCAGCGTTCACTCTATTAAGTAAAGGACAGTGGATGAAGTTCTCCTGTATGAGGGCTTAAGACATCTTCCTTCATATGAAATAAATTTGGAGGCTAGGATCATGGGCTGCTGAAAAGTGACATGACAAAGTTGAAATACAACGTTATACAAACATTGTTTATAACAATGGAAAACCCACTAAATCTTGTTAGCAGTTGCTGGTTTATATACTAAGGCCATGTGAATGTCCCACCAAGACATTTAGCATATTTTCTAGAGCTTTATTCCTTAATAGATTTGATTAGAAGATCCATTCAGGGGAATACTACACACACACACACACACACACACACACACACACACACACACACACACACACACACACACACACACACACACACACACACACACACAAACATACACACACACAAGAACACACAGAGACACACACACAAACACACATGTCATAAACTCCTAATTTCAGTCACCATAGGCAACACTGGTCTAAATAATAACTATAACCATGTCAAATATCAATCTCAGATTTTCAACAGATTTCTCACAAAGTATATTCCCTACCTCACTATGATCCTGATTTAATTCCATTTCCAATCTTTACGTGGTACAGATATTGGTCTTTATGTTTGCCTTTGACCCAGATCATCGTATCACACACATTAAGATTTGTTTTATTTTCATATTACCAAGTGAGCTTGCAGCCTGAGAAATAAATGGCTTGTATTTTACAGCTCTGATAGTTTTCATTCACAGGGTTTTGCCATACCCACTTCCCTCCATCAGCATCTTGAACTTTTTAAAAATCTTTTCAAGTTGCTAGCTGTTATTTTCACTTTAAGGCAGACACTGCTTTTTTTGGCCTGGGTCCTTACTTATGATAATTCAGATTTATTCCTCACTGACTTTCAGACTTTTTGATGCCATTGACATGTAGTACTGAATTTCTCTAGCCTTGTATGTTTCAACACGTGGACATGTGCTTTTCCAGAGCCATGAACCTCACTGTTCAATTTCCACAATATATACACTAGTTGTTGAAAAAATGTTTAATAAAAATACTGTCTGAAGAAGCCTGCATTGCTACATGAAAGTGCTTATACTCTAGAATTTGTGAGATCATTTTTCTGGACAAATGAGGTTTGGCAACAAACCAATTTGCCCAGGGACATCTTCAGAAGGGGGTTAGATAAATATATTATTGGAAGTTAAGAGGGTGTGGGGGGGGGGGTGAAAGGGTTAAATGGAAGAAGGGATGTTAGGGAGGAAATGAGGTAAGGGTAGGGTTTAGGCAAGTGTAGCTGGGTAAGGAATCACATTTTGGCATGAACTTGCTATAGCAAGTGACATCCGAGATGAGCTTTAGGTATTCCTGGAGAACAGGTAGGCCTCGAGTTACTGGTTAGTGGTTAGGTATAGGAGGTAGGTGTTTCATACAGGTATATATAGATATAATTTTTTTCCCTCTTTTTCATATTCCTTGTGGGCCTGACTTTCCCATGTTAGGTGCTTTCACGTTGGCAGTGTACCAATGGGTTTATTGTGTTTGGGGGGGGGGGCTGCAAGTCAGAGAGGAAGACAGGCTCTTTCAGCTCTGAAGTTCTGATTTGAAGAGACAGTCTACCAGGCTTTCTCTTTTGGTTACAGCAGGATTGAACAGCTTGTGTTCAGGCCTGTGCTCGCACAGTGAAGCAAGATCACATTTATTGGCATAGATATGCATCGCATGCTTGTAATAACCTTACGCCATTGGTGGTTTGTGCTTCTGATAGTGGAGTGGGTGGTTTGCTAGCTTCATTTGGGGAGTGAGCTCTGTCAAAAAAAAAGTATTAGGAGTTTTAATAGCATAATTTATTTCTTTTATTTATTTATTTTATTTTACATTTGTTGACCGGGATTGTCCGACTGAGCTGAAGAGCCCTTTTTCAGCGGAGGCCCGGGGAGAAAAGCTCCAACATATTATATAATTTTCATTGTGAATTAGCATTAAACAGCAATGTTACAGGATTATTACAAGGCATTAAGTAGCAATACAATGTTATACGGTGTCAATGATCAGGAGTACAGCATAACTATTTCAAGCTGTATAAAAAGAAATATGTCATTAAGATGAGTATATTTTTGGTGTAAGTGGTTAAAAAAAACAGTTTTATCATGATATCGTTGATAATCCTGTAGATTTATATATACATATATATATATATATATATATATATATATATATATATATATATATATATATATATATCTAATACGGGAGGAAATGCTCCGAAGTGGCAGCATGGTGGATCTTTGTTTGGAGTGGATAGAGGGCTCCTTCTTTCTCTGTAGCATTTCCTGCGCTGGTGTGTTTCCACTTAAGCTGCAAGGGGCTATTCATGGGCTTGGAGTTTTGTCAAAAGGTGCACCATGAGCATGCGTGCCATGCTGATCAAAGTATCACATATCTCATCTGAAAGGTGGTTGTTGATAAAGATGCAGCAGCTTTGATGTGAACTTACAGCTTTTCAATCTTGTGTGAGTATATATATATATATATATATATATATATATATATATATATATATATATATACATATATATATATATATATATATATATATAAATAAAATAAAAAAAAACATTTCATAAATACCAGTAGCGTCACTTTAGTCAAGCCATGTGGGTTGTAAAACCCCTTTACACAGTAACTGCCAGACATAACGGTTGCAAAGGTCCGGATCTGACATACCACGAATAAACATAAAGTAAGACATCTTAATTATATGTTCCTTACAGTACATTAGAAGTGTAGTTAAAACATGTGGGTATAGAATAATGTGAAGCTCTCAAGTCAGATCTGTTAATGTTATACATTTATACACGAAGAACCAACTGCTCAAGTATTCAAGGGTATTAATGTGGAGAACTGCCACAAACCGTTACCCCAAAATGTCCAGGTGATTTCCAGGTTAGAGGATTCTGAAGTCAAAATGACTGGCTCCATATTCAATGTTCACAAAACTCATCAGTGGCATTGAAGTTGAAGTCTACTGCAAATGAAGGGCTGTGATCTGAAAATAACCTCTGTCACATTCTCAACATTTTATAGTTGCTAAAAGTAGGCAGATGTCATAGCATCAAGAAACTGGCCATGAATGCAGGCATCTGTTTACAGAACTACGTTTTAGGCTTTTAAAAGTTAGGTATTACACTAGTAAGGGAAAACTTTCCCTTAAAACACACATATTTATAAATGATTCAAGTTCTCAACCTCACGTTCGCCGATGTTTCAGGGAAAAGTAGTCACTGAAACATTTGGTTCCTAGTTGCGTATCACGCAAGTACTGTTAATCCTGTTATGCTATTGAATTCTTGGAAAGAGTAAAATATATAAAGTTGTCCCTATTTTTGAGCCTTTCTTAGTTGTTGGGGCCTTGGGCACATTTCTTTATGCAGTGGTCTATTTCTAAATGGTGACAGAAATGTTTAACATACATTTCGTCAGGAAGCAGTGCTGTAACTGGCATTGGTTTGGGCTGCTGGTGTGTGTGTGTGTGTGTGTGTGTGTGTGTGTGCGTGCATTTTTTTTTTTTTTTTTAAGGAATTTCTATTGAATCAGGGAGTGAGGGGGACAATATGTATGACTATTTTTCTCTTACTAGCGGAGGAAGTGATTAGGGAGCTATGGTGGGGTAGGAGTGGGGATAGGCTTATTTAGTTTGATAAAGCAGAAATACAATAAATACGTCCACCAGCACCATACACAGCAGCTGCTCACTTTATAGAAAAGAAACTGGAACAACCCGTATTTTTATAGACCAAAGGATGTTTTTATTTCACAGAAGTTAGCGCTTTCAGCATACTGGCTTCCTCAGACTTACAAATGCACAAATACTCAATCATTTAAATACCTAAACTCTAAAACTGATTGGTTAACATAAAATCTGGTGTCATAATTAATTGAAAACACATATACTCCATTATGACCATTGCATATGCTTTCAGAATGAAATGCATATGTATATAACTTTAAAAACAAGTAAATAATCTCAGCATTCAACTAAAAATATACCTAAAAAATATATGTATTTTTTATATAACTAAAAACGTACATATTTCTAAGAACATCAAACTCATGTGACATTATATCGATACTACTCTTATTATATTAAATAAAATCCCATATAATCTATAGATATCATATTCAAATAGTATGCATAAAATGTCTCTGAATTATGCATTTAATAAAACTTGTTCAATATACTGATAATGATTTTGCTGATAGAAAATATATGTATCATATTAATCTAATAATAAAATATCTCTAAATAATGCATCTAATTAAACTGTTCAATATACTCTTGTTTAAATGGCAACAGCTAAATTTGGAACTTAGTTTTAACTATATGAGCCTGCTTAATGAATATTTTAATCCAGAAGAGGATGTGTTAAGAAACCAGGTGACTAAACAGCAACAGACTATATTACAAATTATCCATTTTTAAAAACAGAGACTGCTATGGAAAAATTGTTGGATAATGTTTTATTATATGAGAAACGTTTAACTAAACAGAAAAATAATAAAATTTCTAGGGACTTAAAAGACTTTAGGTTAGGCCACGTCTTCACTTGGCCTAGAAACAATTATAATGATGTTAACTTGGTGAATGAATATAAACAAGTTTCTAATACTAACAAGAATGCAAGTAAAAATAGAAATGTTGTTTGTATGAATGAAGATAATGTTTTATGTAGTCAGAATGAAGATGTTGGCACCTTAACTAGTAATAATGTTTTAGCAACAAGTTGTTCTATTGTACTTCAAGAAGAAATTGATACTTCCAATGTAAATTATGCAATTGCTTTATCAGGAAATAATGTTGAAGGGGTTCGGTTGATGCCTGAGAACAACAACCAACAGGCAGTAAGAATGAAAACAACAAAGAATAGTGGTTCTAGTACACAGAGTCATAGTAATAGTCCCAATGTGAATATCCCTTTCCCGATCGAGTCCTTCCAACAAACCAGGAGACAAAGGTCATTCAGCAGAGGATGACAGAAACGGAAAGGGTCAGGGGGAGAGCATACAGGTCCCACACTGAAGAAAATGTGGGAACGGGTGGACAATCGCTAGTCCTCAATTTGTCTAATAGGAATTTAACTAAATATGAAATACAGGTCCTAGACAAAGGTCTTACTTTTATTCCTACTAGTAAGAGTAACCCTATAGATACCATTTTAGATATTAAGATGTTTGCAAGAAATATTCAATTAAAACTGTATTATGGTAAAAACCCACATCCAGGGAATGAAAGAATTTTTAGAACACCAAGTATGTATGTACCTAACTTACACCCTTTAATAGATACATTCACAAAGGTAGTGGAACAAGATATTCACACAACTAACAATAAAGACAAAAGTAAAAATAAGAATAATAATTTAACATATATGCAAAGGAAAGCACTTAATGATCTAAATAACAATACTTCAATTATTATTAGACCGGCTGATAAAGGAGGGCCAATTGTTGTGATGGACATGAACACCTATAAAGTTAGTATGATAACGTCACTACAAGAAGGCAACTATTATTCTATAATTAACATGGATCAAGTAATTAATAAGGTCTATAAGTTTTATGATATGTTAGATGACCTCTTGAAAAGTGAGGACATCAGTTATGAATTGTTTAAGTTTTTGAGAGTTAATAACCCTTTATTAACTATCATACAGGGCTTACCCAAAGTCCACAAGAATTCTTCCCAACCACCCATGCGTCTGATAGTTGCTGGACGAGGTTGGGTCACCGAACCATTCTCTCTTTTTGTAGAATATTTCTTAAGACCGATAGTGGAAGCAAATAGGTTTGTGTTGAAAGATAGCAAACTATTTTTGCTTGACCTATATGCATATTTGAGAGATATAAAGGAGGACGAAGAATATATTTTAGTGACATTGGATGTTAAAAGTCTATTTACTGTGATACCCAATGATGTAGGTATAGAGAAGGTACATTATTACCTATCTACACATTCATCGCTGAGTAGTGGAATAGTGGACTTACTAACTTTATTCTTGGAGACCATACTACACAATAATGTTTTCCTCTTCAATGAGAGAATGTATATTCAGAATGATGGCGTAGCTATGGGCACTTCATGTGCCAATAGCTACGCCAACATAGTGATGGCCCAATGGGAGGAGGAGTATTTATTTCCTTTAGATGATTTTAAACATCAGGTTGGATTTTATAAACGGTTTGTAGATGATTTGTTTTTGATTTGGAAGGGTGATGAGAGCGGCTTAGTTGAGTTTAAATCAAGCGTCAATGGTTTAACTGACTATCTCAACTTTACCATAAACTATTTGAGAAATAGAATTTCCTTTTTAGACGTGAATATTGAAAGACTTGAGAATGGCCTTATTAATACAGGAGTTCACAGAAAATCATGCTACAGGAATACTTTATTGCACAGGGACAGTATGCACCCTCATTATGTATTTAATAATGTAGTTAAAGGCCAGTCTATGAGGGTATCTAGACTGAACCCTACAGAAGCAGGATATGAAGAAGAACTAACGGACCTTAGAATGAGATTCATAGAGAGAAAATATAATCCAACAGAAGTTGATAGAATTTTTAGAGAGACGAATTTATTAAGAATGTCTAGAGCACACCCTTACTTCTCAAACAGCTATGATGCTGAATGTACTACACAAGATAGTAGAGCTAATTCACTGAAAGTCCCGTTATTCTTCACTTCTGACATTAGTGTCATTAAAGAAGTGATTTTGAAACACTGGAGCACATTATTATTAGATGAGAATATTAGAGAAATTGTGGGAGACACTCCTAGATTTTTATTTAAGAATAAGAAAAATTTGAAACAGATGTTGTGTTATCGGTCATGTATTAATACAGAACCAGATAACACGCAAATAGAATGCCACACTAAACCATGCAATAGATGTAATCAATGTGAACACATTGATACAAGAAGAACTTTTATACATCCATTAACAAGACAAGAGTTTATATTTAATGTGCCAGCAAATTGTCAGACTGAACATGTTATTTACCTGGCCAGGTGCACAGCCTGTTAAGCATTTTATATAGGTAAAACTAATAGGAAATTACGTGAGAGAATTAGAGAACACGTTTACCATATACATATAGGGTCCGAGAGTAGTGCCTTAGCAAAACATAACATCACATCAGGTCCTACACATAAGTTTAAATTTGTTGTCATACAGAAGGTTAACCCCAGTATACGTGGTGGGGACTTAGAAAGCTACACAGAGGAGTGTGAGCTAAGGTGGATGATTAGATGTAGAGCCGATAAGTTCCCGGGACTAAATGATAAGGTCCCATTAAAACCTATCCTCAGAAAGAGAAGGTTGAAAGTGTTGAAACATGATGAGTTGTAAACTATGTAGTTAGTATTATTAACATTACTTATAAATATTTTTATCAGCAACATTATTACTTGTATATTGAACAGTTTAATTAGATGCATTATTTAGAGATATTTTATTATTAGATTAATATCATACATACATTTTCTATCAGCAACATCATTATCAGTATATTGAACAAGTTTTATTAAATGCATAATTCAGAGACATTTTATGCATACTATTTGAATACGATATCTATAGATTATATGGGATTTTATTTAATATAATAAGAGTAGTATCGATATAATGTCACATGAGTTTGATGTTCTTAGAAATATGTACGTTTTTAGTTATATAAAAAATACGTATATTTTTTAGGTATATTTTTTAGTTGAATGCTGAGATTATTTACTTGTTTTTAAAGTTATATACATATGTATTTCATTCAGAAAGCATATGCAATTGTCATAATGGAGTATATGTGTTTTCAATTAATTATGACACCAGATTTTATGTTAACCAATCAGTTTTAGAGTTTAGGTATTTAAATGATTATTTGTGCGTTTGTAAGTCTGAGGAAACCAGTATGCTGAAAGCGCTAACTTCTGTGAAATAAAAATATCCTTTGGTCTATAAAAATACGGGTTGTTCCAGTTTCGTTTCTATAAAGTGAGCAGCTGCTGTGTATGGTGCTAGTGGACGTATTTATCATATTTCTGCTTTATTGTATTTGTGAAGCCACTGGAATCTTCACCCTTTGGTGGCGTGTGACTCTTTTATTTAGTTTGATATTACTTTCCTTGGGCTGATAGGAGGCTGTATGTTATGTGTGGGTCTTTTAAGAGTAGGTAGGGTGATGGGCATTGCAGGTATGTGAGAGTTGGGAATATGTAAGAACTAGGTTTTTCAGTGGCTAGGCAGAAGTTATATGGATTAAGCAGGGCTTGGTTTTGCGTCTCTTAGCAGATGCTGTTTAGAGTTTGTTTCATTATTGGATATAAAGGTGACACATTGAAAGGAAAGTTTTAAAAGGGAAATCCAAGGGCAAGCAGTGTGTTAAGGATGTTGAGTTTTGGTACATGTGTCACATTGTTCATGGTATTTGCATTGTATTGCAAATGTGGGTTGGGGCATACTTTTGGGGATTGATTTCTGGCTTTTTCATCATAAGGATAGAACAACTGGAGAAGGAATGCTGGACTTTGTGATTGGTCAATTTAACAGGCATCATAGTTTTAGCAGAATGAGCCAGGAGGTGGGGGGGTGAGTAGGGTCTATTTTTATTTGGTTGATATGTCAGTGGTATGGTTGATGGTGCTGTTAGCTGAGATGTGTCAGGTTAGGTTAGAAGCATTAGATGTTGTTGCAGGCTTCTGTGGTAACTTTACAAGTAAAGTGTATGGTAGGTGTGTTGCCATCAAGGGGTAGGAGATTGGGGATGAATGGCTGGGTCATCTGGTTCAGGTTTGTTAACAAAGGTGGGTATTCCAGTGGTCAAGGAGGATTTAGTTGCAATGACTACAGTTCCATGAGTGACAGGAATATGTTAATTTACAAAAATTGTGGTAGGAACTTATGCTGGAATGGTAGATGTGATAAGGTATAGATTAGTGGACACAGCCCATCATCAAAGTAAGTTGGTTGCAGAGTGGTGTTGATATATGGAGGGTCATTAGCCTACAGTTTGTGTGGTTATTGCTTCATGGATGTATTTATGGCAGTTACAGGGGGCTTTGGTTGCCAAATGCTTTCTTGCCTTATAATGGATAGTGGGTTCAATGGCAAATTTATTAGGCAAGTGATCCATTAGAAAAGGAAATCTCATTGTGGTCATTAGTATCTCCATTGGGCAGAAAAAGGGGCGGCTTTGGATGACATGAATCCAGTTTGGTTAGAGAGGATGCAGTGCACCGATGATGACTGGCTTTATGCTTTGAGTGGTTAGGTTATAAGTTTAGTTGGAGTGAGGGAGAACAGCCTGGTCAGGCTGGTGGCTGGACAAGAGGGACAGGCTTGCCTTTTTCTGTTCCCACTCTAGTGTTTGGATGTTCATTCCAATGAGTTGGGAAAGTAAAGTGAACAGTTGGAGGAAATAACTGATAAATATAAGTGAGCAGAGGTAAGGACGCTGCTTATCTGGTTGGAGGTGTAATCCAATAAATTATATATGAAGTGAGTTGTGTACTCTGCTTCATAAGTCAAGTAAGTGAGTGGAGGTATGGACGCTGCTTACTGGGCCAGGATGAGTAAGGTCACACTGTCCTGACTTATTTGGTTGGATGTGTAATTCATTAAATGGGATATGAAGTGAGTTGTTTGACGCTACTTCATAAGTAAAGTAAGTGAGTGGAGGTATGGACGCTGCCTACTGGGTCAGGATGAATAAGGTCACTCTGTCCTGATTAACATTACATGGATGATTATGCGATGATTAAAATCAGCTAGATTATATTCAGTTGTAATTAATAAATGTTGGTTATCAAAGCAATGTTATGGAAGTTTAATAAAGGTCATCAGATGTCATTTGGTATGATGTGTTTATTGAAGGGGACCGGGACAAATAAGAATTCAGTTTCTTTGTCCTATCATTTTTTTATTTTTTTTATTTTATTAAGTACTTTATTTGACACAACTTGTTAGAAGGTCTAGTATATGAATAAATATATTTGTATTTGTTTATCACTATATGATCATAATATTATGAATTTCAGTGTTCATTGTGTATGTGGGATACATAAATCCACATCGTCAAATAAGGCATCTGGTAGCCTGCTACTGCTAAACAGGCCATAAGATCTAATAACTTATAGCTCGTTAACTATTTTTTAAATATAGCAATTGTTGATGACTGCCTAGCCTTTAACACCTCTACATGGAAACTTTTTGCTCATAATTCTAGTTTCAGCATTTCGTATCAATATCAGACAGCTATTATTGTTGTGTCTTGGTCTTATAGATTAAATTTGGCAGTTATGACTCTGTTCCCTCTTAGCATGCTATATCTGATCAAAAATAGCCCCAACTTATGTAGCCTTCCTTAGCAATTGGCATTTCTCATCCTGGCTATATTCCTTTTGAAAGTTTTCAGTATCTTTCTAAGTCATGCTAAATTGAATATACATACTAAGCTGAATAAATTGTATTATTATTCTAACAGAGGCACATTACAATGGATGGTAGGACTTCCTTATTCCTACTGATGTTGGTTCAAGCTATATAACAATGAATACCACAACATGTCCATACAACATTTGCTACAATAAAACCACATTTAAATTAAGCATTTGCCACATCCTCCTGCTTTGGGATAATCCAATTATCCATTTTATATGGGTAAGTTATATTTCCTATCCAAAAGTGTAGGACTACATTTGTTGGCTCTGAACTTATCTGAGTTTACAATAAAATCCCATGAGGAATCCAACTGAAGTTGTATTATTGTGTGTTGTTCTATATTCCTTATGGCGCAGCCTGTTTTTGAGTTATTCAAAGACTTGCTCAACCACATGTTTTCCCTGGTGGGCAAGGTTAAGCAGTAACCCCCCCCCAAAAAAAAAAAAAAAAAAAAGGTAGAGGACCCAGCAAGGAGACTTAAGTTACTTTTCTATTGATGGTAACCCAAGTGGAATGGATGTTGGTTATTTGTATCCTTCATTTTGTAATATAAAGGTAGTATCTGAGCCAGAAGATAGCATTTATGCTCATATTTTCCATCCCTCATTGAATGGCTATTTGTGGGACAATATTTATTCACAAAGCTTCAGTCGGATTGCTGTAAAACTTCAAAAGATTGTATGAATATGATCTTTGTCCAAAGAGTTCATATTGACCAGACCTGCCCCCTTCTAGTAGTTTACCAGGAGTGTTTTATCAAATATATCACTCAAAATACTGATTAAACTAATGGGCCTTTATTGAACTTGGGAAAAGGAATCACTATATCTTCCTTCCAAACCTTGGGAATAAAACCGCAAAATAGATTTTGTTGTACCAGATGGATTAGGGGTACTACAGATGTATATTTTATTATACTTAAGGAATAACATTAAGGTTATTAGGAATAGTAGCAGCATCCACTTGAGTTTTCATTGAAGCAGGTCAGTATCCTTGTACCAGCTGTTTGCATAGTTCAGCCTGTTATGCACCTTCACAGTAGTGGTGTTTTGAATAACAATCTGTAGTTTACAGTTAGCAGTACATTTTATTAACAAGAGATCTGCAATATATGGGCTATAAGATGACTCAGCAGCTTTAAGTAGGGCCACTTGTGACATTTTAATTAGCAAGATGGGACCTGTTATTCTAAGAACGTGTTCTGCTTGACAGTTGATTTGCCAGACACATTACTAAATATGAACTGATGTTTTAATTCACCGATTTGTCAATAGTGCCTTCATGTAAATAGCATTGAATGCCTTGGGCATGTCCAAGTTTGCTGTGTGCATTGCATAATCTATCTCCCTCTTCATATATATATATATATATATGTATGTGTGTGTGTATAGGCAAACACATACACACACACACACACACACACATATACACACACATATATATATATATATATATATATATATATATATATATATATATATATCTCCTTATATCAATATCTATCTATCTATATGCATCTATCGATATATATCTATATGTGTGTATGTATGTGTATATATATATATATATATATATATATATATATATATATATATATATATATAATATTTTTATTTATTTATTTTATTTTTATTTTACATTTGTTGACCTGGCTAGTCTGGCTGGATACATGGCCATTTTCAGCAGAGGCCCGAGGAGAAAAGCTCCACTATACACTAGCAACTTACAATAAACAAAAAGCAGAGGAATATACAAACATATAAGCAAATAAAAAAATATTCTCATGTAGTATAGTAACAATACAGAAGCACTTTAACAAAAAAAAATAGTGAGGAATCATTATCCTATAATATTTGCAAGAGTAGGACTGTTAAAAAATGAAAACGAGTGAAAATAGTAACACGTAAAGAGTTTAAAATATTTACAATATTAACAAATTAAGATAAACATTTTGTGCCAGGGCACTAGTTTTAAGATAGAGATTTGCACAGTAGGGAACAGCATCTAGGTTTAAATAAAAGGAGAGATGACAGGTTGCAGTAATATATCAAGTATAAGGAGAAAAGATAGTATAGGAAAATTAATAAGCTGGTGGGATGCTAGGTGCACTACACTGGAGGGGTAGAAGTAGTGATAGAGGAAAGTAGAAGTGAATGGAGAGGACTATAGAGAGGGATTGTTTGCTGAGCTCAGTCAGGATTAGAGCAGGGGCATAGCCAGTGGGATTTAAAATAATTCCTTAGTTGTTTTTTGAAAAGGTGAGAAGAGCCTAAAGTGGTCAGTTCTATGGGAAGTTTGTTCCAGTATATGCCAAAAGCATTAGTAAATAAGGAGTCACCTGCTTTATTGTGAGATTTGAGAGTGGCTACTAGATGTTTGCTGGCTGAGCGAAGGGAAGTAAGGTTCTTGTATGGGGCAATGAGGTTATTGAGTATGGGTGTATTAGAGGGGTAGTGGAGAATTTTATATATGATAACCAATTGATGTAGGAGAATTAGATTTTGAAGTTCAAGCCAGTTAAGGTTTTTGAGATTAACACAATGGTGGGTACGAAATGGGGAACCTGTGGCAAACCTGGCAAAACTATGGTAGGCTGTGACTAGTTTCTTAAGGTTAGCTTTTGAAAGGTTGATAAAAGATGGAGAGGCATACAATAGTGCAGAGATGAGATGAGTTTTGACAAGAGACACTCTGGTGGTTGCAGTAAGAAAGGGCTTAAGTCAATAGAGGGCACCTATCTTTTTATTAACAGCCTTGATGGTTAGATCAATGTGGCAGTCAAAGTTTAGTTGATTGTCTATTGTAATGCCTAGTAGTTTAGTGGAACAATAAGGTTTAATGATAGTGCCATTGTCAGACACAATGGAAAAGGAGATGGGGCAGATTTAAGGGTTGGGGTGAAAAGTAGTAATTTGTTTTTTTTGGGGATTAAGGAGGAGACAGATATGTTGGAACCATTTTTCTGCTGCTGTAAAGACTTTTTGGGTGGAAGAGTGAAGTTCCGCTGGAGATAAAGCAGAGCAGATGAGAGTTGAATCATCAGCATACTGAATACAAGTGGATGTCGGGAGTGAAATAGACAGGTTATTTATAAATAAGGAGAAGAGAAGGGGACCTAAGATGGATCCTTGAGTGACACCGATAGTGACTGGGAGCTGAGAGGATATATAGCTGTCCCAGAGGACTGCTTGTTTTCTATCTTTCAAATAAGAGTCAAACCAGTGTAATGCCAAAGAGTCAAGTGAAAGAGATTTCAGAGTGTCTAGGAGAAGTTGATGGTTCACCATATCAAAGGCTTTTGAGAGGTCCAGGAATAAAGCAGAGGAGAAAAGGTTGTTATTGCGATTTTTGTTGATTATGTCTGTGAAGGAGAGAAGGGCAGTGGAAGTGCTATGGTAGGTATATATATATATATATATATATATATATATATATATATATATATATATATATATATATATAGAGTTATATATAGGTATATATATCTATCTACATATATATATATATATATATATATACACACACACACACACACACACACACACACACACACACACACACACACACACACACACACACACCTGTATATATACTTATATATATATATATATATATATATATATATATATATATATATATATATACATACATACACAAGATTATATCAAGAATGTGTGATACTTTAAATTAACGAGACACAAAAGATTGACACCACCATGTCAACCATTCCATTCACTGACAATACAAATAATTGAATACCAGGAGAATGAAAAAAGGAACGTAAATTCCGTTTTTACTCTACAGTACTTAACCGACCAAGCCATTGAAAGTAAATTTGCCTGAATAGTGGTAGTGATATAGAAAGGTTTTTCTAGAGTAAGGAGTAATGATAGGGTTAGCACTCATTTCTACAGTAGTGGGGGGGGGGGTTCCCGGGGTGTACACATGTGTGTAAACTTGAGTGTACATGCCTGTAGAGGCATAAGTGATGCTGCATTTGTGTGTGTGTGTGTGTGTGTGTGTGTGTGTGTGTGTGTGTGTGTGTGTGTGTGTGTGTGTGTGTGTGTGTGTGTGTGTGTGTGTGTGTGTGTGTGTGTGTGTGTGTGTGTGTGTGTGTGTGTGTGTGTGTGTGGGTGTCTGTGCAAATCTGGTTGTCTGGATATCTAGCTTACTGTGTGTTCACACCAAGGGAGTTAGGTAGAAAATCAAAAGTCCAGATGTGTTTGTCAATGTATGTTGGAGAATGTGTATGGATGATTCCATGACTGTATCCATCACTGTGCTCAATTGCTGGGGTGCTTGGTTTTCGATTGGCGGATGAATGTTAAAGTTAGGGAGTGCATGCACATATGTGTGTGTGTGTGTGTGTGTGTGTGTGTGTGTGTGTGTGTGTGTGTGTGTGTGTGTGTGTGTGTGTGTGTAGGGAGTGCCTTTTGTGCTAATGCAGATTACAGTTCCAAGTCTGACAGCACTTCTGTTAGCTAGAGTGCAATTCAGGGACATGAAAATCTGCCTGGCCAGTAATGAAGTCCTTATCATGGCAGTCAGCCATTGCTGTCACTAAATCATTTTTTCTCATCATTGCAGTATTTAACCATCATCCAAGAGGCAATTACCACAAGGACTGAGCTGTTTTCTGAACCCCAGTCTATGTTTATCTAGAGTGGTTACTGGAGTAAGTTGTTCACAAAACAGTAACAGACATTTTCTGTTTATTGTGACTTACAAAATTCAGTTTATATCCTAGAGTCTAATGAATGCTGGCACTGTAAAGGCTAGATTGATTTGAAGAGTTGTCATTGACTACAGCTATGTAGAATAACAGCTTTATTATTAAAAGAGGTGAGCGCTTTCGTGGCTCCAGCCACATCATCAGACTGATGAAGTGGCTGGAGCCACAAAAGCGCTCAACTCTTTTAATAATAAAGCTGTTATTCTACATAGCTGTGGCTGCTACCTCCTGCTTTGTTTTTTACTGTTCATATCATTGTTGTTGGAGGTAACTCCTGCCAGCACCGTTTGGTTTTTACTGCGAGTTGTCATTGACTATTTGTCTGAACTGTGAGGATATAACATTATTTTGTCATAAAGTTCATGATCTGAACACTGCAAGTGAGACAACAAATCTCCAGAGCTCGAGTACAAGGAATGAGTTAAGCTTACAGTTAAAGCTAAGTGGACAATGAAAGTGAAATTACCAACATTTCACAAGCTACAAAATTCAGAAGTGTAATCAAAGTGATTTATATAATAGCTTCCCACATTGACTCTAAGAGTACAAATATGCTGGCAATACCAATTGAAAGGTTACTAGCAGATGAAGCTCTGTTTTAAAACTGAGCAGCCTAAGCCCATGACAAAGAATGTGTAAATGTTTATAAACATGCAAAACCTGTCAGCAGATGAAATACTTTGTACAAAGAGGATGCGTGTGGGATATATTAACTAGTAGTAAGAATCCTGTACCTGAAAAATGTGATTTCTAATTGCCAGGTTATTAATAAAATTGTAAATTTTGTGCTTATCAGAAATGTGAATTATAATGAATATTTTTAAAAAGGAAACTTTATGAACAAAATGTGCTAGAATAGTACAATAAGTATTTTGTCTCTCTGCCACAATGAAGTTCCTAATGTATGATATTAGTGGGTGGAAAGGAATTGAAAGGACTACTAGATTTTGGGAGTATGGTTACACTTGGTAAGGAACCATATATCTGCATACATAACGTGAGTGAGAAGAGGAATAAGGAAGCAAAATGTGTCAATGGAGAAAGGAAGGGTTATCTAAAAATGCATGTAAATAAAAATTCAAAACTTTTGAGATAAAATAAAGTCTGCTCTGGTACCTAATTTAGCATATTGTGTCATATTTGGTCAATATGTCCATTAAATGTGCTATAAATATTGTTGGGGTAGGACAGGACAGTTATATACTCTAAGGGCTGAATATACTCCTGCTAAAATGGGGTGGGGGCAGTAGCAGCTGCCAAATTCAATGCTGAAAATAGACAATCCTTATAAAGAGAAAAGTACAAGCATAGACATTTTAAAATTAAGTACAATCTCTCTTTGAACAGAAAGAATAGAAGAATCAGTTTGTTATCAGAAAACTGTTTCTTAATTCTTACCAGAAAACCCCAGTTGTTATTTTATTGAAAGAAATTAGTTTAAAATCTGCAAGTGAAGAGTCAATACTGTATGATATGGAATAATTTCAGAAGATTCATGCCATTAAAGTACTGAAGATATGTGTTGAAACAGAGGGGTGACTCACTAACAAAAGAAAAGTGTGGGGTTGAACAGAGTGCAAGGTTTCCCTCTATAAAGTAAAAGCAGCAGAATATTCCAAAACAGGACTCTCAGCAGCAAGTTCTTAAAGCATCAAAAGTAACTAAGATAAAAGTAAAGGAATTGCCAAAGCAAAAAACAGAAGAACATCACTGTTATGAGTTGTCTTTTGAAGTGGATGAAAAAGAGGAAAACACATATATCTGTATTCATAGCTGTGCAGACTGTGCCTCCTACTTCATGTTAGTCTACTGACCAAAGTGTTACTTACTCACTTGGAATATTTGCAGGTAAGCAATGAACATTTTAAGAAAGTACAGGGAGAGAAAGATATATTAAAGCAAAGTCAGAGAATGTATAGCCAGAATAAAAGGGAAACAGATGAGCAGATTGACATCATCCCATACCCATATTTTGAGTTAAATAGTGGCTTGCTAGAAAGGGTAAACACAGAAAAAGAGTTTATATAGCAACAACTATTAGCTGTAAAACATTTTAGAACTCTTGTGATAAAACTGGCACATAATCATATTTCAGGACAATACTTTCAGTGGACAAAACCAAAGGGTGAGCTGTAGTTAGATTTTATTAAACCAATGTCTAACAAAAATAGTGAGAACTTCATTGTAGCCTATCCAGAATGCCAAAAGATGATTCCACATCCAAGGCTCAGATGCTCACAAATACATAAGCCTATCACTGAAGTCCCATTTTAATGCATGGCCATAGATTATCTAGGTCCATTGGTAAAACTGAATAATGGCTAACAATTAATTCTAGCTGTGCTCGACTATATAATTAGGTTTCTTGTAGTATCATCCCTATGATAAAACAATGACAAATCAAAACATCCAGAGACCATGTAACTTTTTTCACATGGTAGGATTATCAAAGAAATACTTACAGACCAGGGAACCCCATTTATGCCCAGGATAATATACCAGCTTTGCCATTGTTTTGCCATTGTTTTAGTCTAAAACAGTTATGAACTTTGGTGTACTGCTCTCAAACTGATGTGTTAGAGGAGTTATCATATAGAACCCTGATGTCTATGCCAAAGAAGGTCACAAAGAGATATGGAAAAAAATGGGATTAATTGCTTTCTTGCCACAGTATTACTGTATGCATAATGCCTTGTATTTCAGCAGAATTTATTCCATTGGATTTACTGCATAACAGAAGCACCCAGTGCTTACTACACATAGCTTTTAATGAACTGAATCAACTGAACCAGTGTTAGTTACCCTGCCATTACCAATCCATCAAATGTATAGACTGATGCATCCATTGTAGGGTCTCATGAAGTAGGGAGTGAGAAACATCCAGTCTACCGCTTAAGCAAGGGAAATGCAAAATATAGTACTTAACCCTACCGAGCCATTGAAAGTAAATTTGCCTGAATAGTGGTAGTGATATAGAAAGGTTTTTCTAGAGTAAGGAGTAATGATAGGGTTAGCATGCATTACTACAGTAGTAGGGGGGTTGCAGAGGTGTACATATGTGTGTAAACATGAGTATACATGCCTGTAGAGGCATGAGTGATGCTGCAAGTGTGTGTGTGTGTGTGTGTGTGTGTGTGTGTGTGTGTGTGTGTGTGTGTGTGTGTGTGTGTGTGTGTGTTTGTGTGTGTGTGTGTTGTACACCCTTTACACTACAAATGTAAGACTCTGATAGCATCATGAATAATCATTTTGTTTCAAAAGTGAAATCCTGTGATTACCAAGTCTAATGTGAATCACATAAAAAACGTCGGTGGCAAAAGTAGAACTTGAAGTCACAGTGATTAGAAATGTTGCCTACCACAGAAAAGAGAGATTGAGCTTAGACTAGACAGTCTTGTCGGCCCATGACCAGAGTAGACTGAAGCTCCAAAATACCAGTGAAAAAAAGTCCTGTAAAGATAATCAAGATGTGACAGGAAAACTATGTTTGAATGGGTTTACAGCAGTTTGGCAGTTTGGCTTGATCTTGTGAAAGAAATCAGCTCTGTTCCTGTAAAGAGACTTTGGCTTAAAACAGTACTGTGAATTTGTAACTTCTAAATTCTGAACTGAGATTTATTAAAAATGCATTGTGGAAAAATGTGTTTATCATTTCAAATTTGATGTTGGATACCGGGATACAGATACTATGGAAAGTTTAGAACATTCCATTAGGGTACATAATTTATGTTGTAGATAGTTATTTGATTTCTTTCTGATGTCTTTATACTTTTGGTTAACTAATGTGTGCTTTTACATTAAGAAAACTGAGCCTAACATTCTAGAGACAGTATAAAGGTAGACTGCACTGTCTAAGTTACGAAACACAAAGGTAAGCTTAAAGTATGATTGTTACATCAGCCAGAGGGCTATTTGGAGACTTAGCTGTTTGGTGTTAATTTGCACTTGAGATGTAATTTTGCTGTGCTTTGCATTAAGAAATTCCATGATGCTTAATCCTGTTTCACAAGCTATTTTCCTTGTCTTTCTTTGTTGGGAAGTACTTCAGGAAGCTAAAAGTGTAGCTGTTTATTGGCCAGGGGAAGGGAATCATCATTCATCTTTGATCTGTCTGCTATAAATTAGGCGTGTTTGTGAAGTACTGCTCACCATGGAGCATTAGTTAGCATGCCCTTTATAGTAGCAAATGCTTAGCTAGCACAGCTAGTTAGTATGTCAAACATCTCTAATACCAGATCATAGAACTATCTAATATCTAGGCTTAACCCAAGACACCACTCAGGTGACATCTGTAAATCCAAGCCCCTAAACCATAATATCCCAACCCTAATTCAGGTCCTGACAACAATGCATTTCTTTTTTTTTAAAACAAGTTTTTTGTTTTAACATATAAGAGAAATATCATAACAATTTTATACAAATAATTAAAAATAGGTATTATTATAATATTCAACAAAACAACTAAAGTATTTACAAAGACATCCACTACAATCAGATCAATTAATTAAACTAAAATACTGTGCTATTGAAATTAGAATTTTTTTAACAAATTTTGTAAATTATCCCATACAATAAAATGTGATGTTTTTCTAGTTGTTCTCATTCTAATTGTGCTTATTTCCATATGACACATTATATTCATAACATTTTTAAATTCATTGAACGAAGGAGGTGTATCTGAAATCCAATTTCTAGTTATTATTTTCCTAGCCACTGCTAGGATAGACCATAACAAGGGAAGCTTAATCTTTTAACACATTGAGGTACCGTGTGTTGAATAATATAAGAGACTTAGAAATAATGAAATTATCTGTAAAAGAGCCTGCAAAATTCATTAATTGACTTCCAGTATTCTTTCAACTTCATACAGTCATAAAACATATGAGCCCAGTCAGCATTAATTTCTACATTACATCTCTTACATAGATTATCTTTATTATTAATTTTATTCATCATCAAAGGTGTATAAAAGATCTATGTAAAAATTTCCATGTATAAAGTCTCCAGACAATGGAAGATGTAGTTCTATAAGCAGATTCCAATATATATTGTTTATCTTGTTGAGTTGGTGGGTCCCCATTAATAGAGGTGAAATAATTCCAGTATGAATCTACATTGTAAAAAGTTTCTTGTCTGATAATTTTATGTATATATGAAAGTTTACCTTTATCAGAAACTTTATGCTGTAAATTTATTATCAAGTAATCAATCAGTTTTGGAATAGATTCTTTAACTGTTATAGACATTAGATTTATTCTATCAATGAGATGTTGTCTAAAGATCTGAACCTCTAACCAGCAAGTTTCTCTTAGATCAAATTCTTGTTTTAAGAAATCTAGATTTTTAACTTTATTATCAGATATCAGCTGATATCAGTACTTTAGATTATTATCTATAGCTAAATGAGCTCCTTCAGAAGTAGATGACATAAGCATACCCTGAGTATAAATTATAGGGAATACAATAAAATTCCATTCCCTATACTTAGGGTGCATGAATATAAAGTTACGATAACTAATAATAATATTTAATGGGTAACAGACCATATGTTTAGGTGTAATAGGTGAAGTACAAAATTCCTTTAGCAACCACAACATGGAGTTATTTATAATCATATTTTTATGTGTTAAGGAGATTTTCATGAAGTGCATACTAATTAGCTCCCAATAATCTTTCCATTTTGTGACATATGACCGATCTATTAATAAAGTAATAACTTTTATAATAGAAGAGATAATATATAAATTAAAGTCTGGAAAAGAAATACCCCTTGAGACCAGCTATTAGTATGTTTCTTTAATGCAATCCTAGGTCTATTAGGTGCCCATAAGAAATTTAACATTAGTGTATTCAGTTTCTTGATAGTTATTTTTGTAGGTGAAAGTATTATTGATTGTATTAAGTATAAAATCTTGGGGAATATTATCATTTTAATAATTGTAAGTCTCTCCTCCATAGTAAAAACATATTATTCCAGGTATTAAAAAGATTTTGTATATTAAGAAAACAGGTATTATAGTTATTATATATAATAGATTTAATATCTTTAGATAGTATTATACCTAAATAAGTTATCTGACCTGAGTTGGGTACATATTTAGTAAAATCACTAATGAGAGTATTTTTTCGTGTATATATAGGTAGTATTTTAGATTTTTCTTCATTGAATATTAAACCAGAAATACTTTTAAAATTCATCATTTTATCAAATAAAGACTGCATAGAAGAATTAGATCCTGCTGATGTAATTAGAACATCATCTGCAAAAAGTTGAATTTTTGATGTTGTATTTTCTTCTATTTCAAAACCCTCTATGTCAGTACTGTTTCTAATCAAATTAGCCCAAGGCTCCATTACTAAAGTGAATAATAGTGGAGAAAGTGGACATCCTTGCTTTGTACCTTTAAGAATGGGTATTTTTGTGAAACATATGTTCCTACCTTAATATAAGCCAGCGTTCCTTTGTATAAATGCTCAATTAAATTTACAAATGCATCAGAGAAATGTGTGCATTTCAGTAAGGTAAACAGATAGTCCCAACTTACTGAATCAAATGCTGAACCTATATCAAGACTAATAAGTGTTAAATCTTTCTTTTTCCTATTTGCAAAATCAATTAATGTTAAAGTTCTTCTTATATTATCAAAAGTATTTCTATTTACAATGAAGCCTGTCTGATCTATGTCTATAATGCCGGGGATAATTGTCTTCAATCTATCAGCAAAAATGCTCATAAACATTTTATAATCAACACTAAGTAATGAGATGGGTCGATATGAAGAACATCTAGTTGGATCTTTATTAGGTTTTAAAATTGGTGAAATAAATGTATATTGCCAAGATGGGGGGGTTATTAACTCAGTTTGGGCCAGAATAAAAACCTTATGTATTAATGAATATGTAGTTTTAGAAAGGATTTTATATATCTCTGGTATAATACCATCATTACCCGGTGCTTTGTTTGATTTAAGCTTATTTATTTGTGTAATAACTTCTGTATATGAAATACTCTTGTCCAATAGTTTAATCTGTTTGTTTATTAAGCTTTTTATTCATGTTTGTGGTTATAAACTCCTTTATTTTATCTTTAGGTTCCATGTTAATGTTGTTATGGTTAATCTTGTGAAAGTGATTTCTAAATTCATCCAGTATTTCTGGTATACTAGAAACATTCTTCTTTTCCTTAGAGAAAAGATTTCTTTGATATGGTTTTGTTTATTCAATCTTTTTGTTTTATTTTTAAGTCTATGTAAGTATTTGGGGCTTATTGAATAAGACAAAAACTTGTATTTCTCTAAAGTTATTTTAACTTTATGAGTTAAAATTTCTTTGTATTTCTCATTTAGTTTGTTTATTTCTTCAATAACTTTCTTGTCCATAATATTTTCTTTATTATTATGTTTATAAGAGTCTAGTTTACTTTGAATATCTAACAATTCCTTATCCCAAGATTTCCTTTTGTTATTATACCATCTGATACTTTGTCCATATAGATATGATTTTAAGGCATCCCAAACATAGACAATGGAGACTTCAGGAGTATTATTTATGTCTAGAAAATGTTGTACTTCTGAAAGTATATATTCTTTATAGTCTTTTAGCTGAGTTAAGTATGCTGGTATCCTTTTGATCTGAACATTATGAGTATTTTTATCATGAATTCAAAACAATTGAGTTATGATCAGATATAGGACATGAAATGATTTTGGAATTAATTAAATCTGTTACCATCTGGTTAGAAATAAAGACCCTATCTATTTTTGAATAAGTTTTGTATCTGTTAGAAAAAAAGGTGTATGGTAATGATTTTGACTCTATCTGATTATTAATATCATTCAAATGATAAGAATTAGCAAAATCATTTAAATGTTTTGCATTAGATGTAATTCTTCTTTTCTTTATAGTGGTAGTATCACTTTCATGTAGTATACAATTAAAATCACCAGCTAAAATAATATCCCCTACAGAGAATGATATGATCTTATCAATATGATGTTTCACTGTATTAATACCAATTCCAGGTATCCAATATACATTAATTAAAGTGTAAGTCTTCCCATTAATTTGTATTGTAACCATACAAAACATTCCTTTGTCATCCTGATAAGACTTAATGGTTTTAGGAATGGGCATACTTTTATTCCATAAAATAGCCACTCCTCTTTTTTCTGAGTGTGCTCTGAACTAACCAATACTGTATACTTATTAGTGGCTAGTTTATCAATATCTTTTTGCACGAGATGGGTTTCTTGCAGGAAGACTAGATTGGCCTTGTGTAGATTAATGTATCTTATTAGGCTTGCCCTTTTACACGGATTATTCAATCCATTAATGTTTAAAGAAATTCCTTTTAAAGATGTCATTTGGCATTTTTAAAACTCAAGAATCTTATGATCGAAATAACAAATAACAAGATAAATAATGTTACATCTCCTCTTTTAGGTGTACCTTTAAATATAGCTGTATTTATTAAATCTCTTATGGGATTTTGTATAGATTCAATTTTGTTTGTAGTGACAATGAGTGTACAAAATATATTGTGGATGTCAAAACTATATACATATAACAATGAACAAGTGAAAATAATGTAAGGATTAAACCTTGCCTGGAGTTGAAAACTCCAACTTAGAGCAGTATTTACTACTCAAGTTAACCCCTACCTAAGCAGCAGTACCTCAGCTACCACCTTATCAATTTAATACTAGTTATATTTAACTGAGGTTAACAGTTTTCAATTCAATTATCTATCAAGACAAAACTACACATTTGGTAAAACAGGATCATATAAACTAAAATAAACTTTATTTTTTTTTTTTTTTTTTTAAAAAGTGTTCATACTATTATAAAGAACTATGTAATATATAACACTTGTATTCTAATAGCATTCAAATAATCTTAATGTTTTTTTAAAATTCAAGAAGGTCACAAAGAGATATGGAAAAAAATGAGATTAATTGCTTTCTTGCCACAGTATTACTGTATGCATAATGCCTTGTATTTCAGCAGAATTTATTCCATTGGATTTACTGCATAACAGAAGCACCCAGTGCTTACTACACATAGCTTTTAATGAACTGAATCAACTGAACCAGTGTTAGTTACCCTGACATTACCAATCCATCAATTGTATAGACTGATGCATCCATTGTAGTGTCTCATGAAGTAGGGAGTGAGAAACATCCAGTCTACCGCTTAAGCAAGGGAAATGCAAAATATAGTACTTAACCCTACCGAGCCATTGAAAGTAAATTTGCCTGAATAGTGGCAGTGATATAGAAAGGTTTTTCTAGAGTAAGGAGTAATGATAGGGTTAGCATGCATTACTACAGTAGTAGGGGGTTTGCAGAGGTGTACATATGTGTGTAAACATGAGTATACATGTCTGTAGAGGCATGAGTGATGCTGCAAGTGTGTGTGTGTGTGTGTGTGTGTGTGTGTGTGTGTGTGTGTGTGTGTGTGTGTGTGTGTGTGTGTGTTTGTGTGTGTGTGTGTTGTACACCCTTTACACTACAAATGTAAGACTGACTCTGATAGCATCATGAATAATCATTTTGTTTCAAAAGTGAAATCCTGTGATTACCAAGTCTAATGTGAATCACATGAAAAATGTTGGTGGCAAAAGTAGAACTTGAAGTCACAGTGATTAGAAATGTTGCCTACCACAGAAAAGAGAGATTGAGCTTAGACTAGACAGTCTTGTCGGCCCATGACCAGAGTAGACTGAAGCTCCAAAATACCAGTGAAAAAAAGTCCTGTAAAGATAATCAAGATGTGACAGGAAAACTATGTTTGAATGGATTTACAGCAGTGTGGCAGTTTGGCTTGATCTTGTGAAAGAAATCAGCTCTGTTCCTGTTAAAAGACTTTGGCTTAAAACAGTACTGTGAATTTGTAACTTCTAAATTCTGAACTGAGATTTATTAAAAATGCATTGTGGAAAAATGTGTTTATCATTTCAAATTTGATGTTGGATACCGGGATACAGATACTATGGAAAGTTTAGAACATTCCATTAGGGTACATAATTTATGTTGTAGATAGTTATTTGATTTCTTTCTGATGTCTTTATACTTTTGGTTAACTAATGTGTGCTTTTAAGAAGGCAAAACTGACAAACCGCAAGAGAAGAAAACAAGATGAGAATGCAGGATAAAGTAAATCCAAAATAGCGTAAATGGTAAAAAATCCGTGATTGTGAAAATAAACGGGCTTGGATTTTTTACCATTTACGCTATTTTGGATTTACTTTATCCTGCATTCTCATCTTGTTTTCTTCTCTTGCAATGTGTGCTTTTACATTAAGAAAACTGAGCCTAACATTCTAGAGACAGTATAAAGGTAGACTACACTGTCTAAGTTACGAAACACAAAGGTAAGCTTAAAGTATGATTGTTACATCAGCCAGAGGGCTATTTGGAGACTTAGCTGTTTGGTGTTAATTTGCACTTGAGATATAATTTTGCTGTGCTTTGCATTAAGAAATTCCATGATGCTTAATCCTGTTTCACAAGCTATTTTCCTTGTCTCTCTTTGTTGGGAAGTACTTCAGGAAGCTAAAAGTGTAGCTGTTTATTGGCCAGGGGAAGGGAATCATCATTCATCTTTGATCTGTCTGCTATAAATTAGGCGTGTTTGTGAAGTACTGCTCACCATGGAGCATTAGTTAGCATGCCCTTTATAGTAGCAAATGCTTAGCTAGCACAGCTAGTTAGTATGTCAAACATCACTAATACCAGATCATAGAACTATCTAATATCTAGGCTTAACCCAAGACACCACTCAGGTGACATCTGTAAATCCAAGCCCCTAAACCATAATATCCCAACCCTAATTCAGGTCCTGACAACAATGCATTTCTTAATGTTACTGTGCCCAGCGTAGTAGATATGGGCGCAGTGAGACAATGTAACCATTTTCTCATGTTTTCAGACTACCTCTTAATGCTTAAAGAAACTAAAACAGTATGTGAGAGATATATGTAGATAACTTTCTTGGAGGCAAAAATCTTTTTAACAAACAAGACTGTCAAGAAAACACTCACTACTTCATTTGGACATACCTCTCACCTCACACACAGACATCCTTACACTGAGACACTTAAAATAAACCTTATCAGATTTCAAAGACCTCTTAAATCTTAAAACAGCAACACCTGTCATCAGTAGTGACTAAAGCACACACCAACAGCAAAACCTAAAACCATACACAAGCCTACACCAAATGGTCCCACAAAAACAAAGCCCATAAGACAAGTTAATAATTTATGTAGTACTCTAATCAGAGGGAATTCTATTGTATGATGCACATATGCCCTCACCTTTTTATCAGGGTGGACAAGGAAAAGACAATGATTAATAACTTATCTGGTGTTAGTGTCAGTAATTTCACACACACACTAAAATCACTGCAGATGTACCAGTAAAATTCTGTCATTCTCGATGTGGGTGTGAATGACCTGAGATGTACCTCCCTAGATTACATGGACAGAGACATTATTGATCTTTCTGAATATGTGTCACAAACAGGCATGCACCTTGCATTGAGCAGCATTCCACCTTCACCAAGGAAGAAGCCACAGTCTGAAAAGAAAATTATTGATTTTAATAATAATAGTTGCTGGTGTCACTTCAGGGGGACCCATTATCTATAAAAATGGGAGGACATGGTTAACAGACCATGCTGCTTTGTTAAGAATGGTTTGCACCTGTCTCCCCAAGGCTTTTGGATAGTGGCTAAATCTTTATTCACCCCTAAGAGCCTTTTTTAGGCAATGTCAAAATAATAAGACTACAAACATAGCAAAAAGGCAACCTTAAGATGTTACTGCTCAATGCTAGGAGCTAAACAAGAAACTTCACATCGTACATGCTCTTCTCACTCTGAAAAATGCAAACATTTGTTTGGTTACTGAGTCTTGGTTTAATACAGCAGAAAGTACTCCATCAGTGGAAGGCTACAGGGCCTTCCACACATTTAGGCCAATAGCAGCACAAACAGGGGCTAAAGGTGGAGGTGTCTCTATTTACATTAGGAAAAAATACAACTCCAGCTTTGTTAAACAGGATGATGCTAGACACCACAACAGTAAAATTGCAGTAGAAAAGTACATTGCTCAATGTAGATCTTTTAATGGCAGCAACAGTGCCAAATGGACCTTCAAGAATGAACCTGCACATCTAATATAATCCGTATTTGTATGCATTGATATATTTAGATACCTGAGTCACAAAACGGTCCTGTTCTAATTTTGTCTTGATCTTAGGAGATTTTTTCATTAACAAAAATTGGGCTTGTACCCACAATTCCAGTTAAATCTTTATATATTAATGTCATCATTAGATTTTCAGTAAAAATTGTCTTAATATTCTGAGCTTCCTTATACTACTGCAGCACATTTACATGCATGTATTCTTTTTGTTTGTTGTTACTATTTCCCTCCAAATGTCCAGTCATGATAATATTATTGGTGAGAACTGGAGGGAACTTTGTAGCCTTGTTTGATGTTATTTGGTTGTACGATTTTTGTCATATGCTTTTCCTAAGAATATCTGTCAAGCTTTTTAGTTTATTATAGAAAACAACTTCATCAATAAATGTTAATTTAGTAAGGTAAATAGCCTTTCCCTATTTATATTGCTCTTAATATATTGCCATTACTGCGCTATCTTCTCTTGACAACAAGTAAGAGGGAATGCAGTTTCCACAGTATAACAGCAAGGCTTTAATGAAACACTCACAATATAACACTTACAATAATCCACATAGTATACGGTTTAGCACTTTCACCTAGCTAGTAGGCTTCATCAGAACAAAGAGACATTTTCAACTAACAGTTTAAATAACATTTTTGGCGCGAAAAAATGATCCACTGTTGCAGGCTTAAAGCTATATTCATCAAATAAACCCATACTATATAATATAACTATTGAATCGTATTTTGTTAACTAAAATTGAAAATACATCTTAATGCTTATGTTAAATCAATCAAATTCATCAAAATTGTAAAATGTTTGTGAAAATTATTAAAAATATATATATATAAATAAATATAAATATATGTGTATGTATATTTATGCATTTCCTGTGTTAGCTTCCTAGGTCCTAATCGTACAAAATATTAAATTCAATACTGACAATTCATCACTTTATAAAATTCCATAAAAAATAATAATAAAGTAATATGATGTAATAATACCAAATAGTAAAAGCACCTCTGTTATGTAATAAATATTTAAATAATATTATTAAATATGTACCTAAAAAGTTTTTAATTTATAACCAACTATTCTATAAAAAATCTATCCTATACAATATTCAACAGTTTCTGTACAACGTATAATGACGTAAAAACATTGTCTTGACTGAGTTTGTATCAACATCAAATATTGTATTAACAGCTTTTTATGAACTTTTTTATGAAGTCTTTTATAATTAGTGAATGGTGAACAAGTATTTATTAAACAGTGTATATATTAATTGTGATTATATATTTAAAAGCATATTATTGTACATTATTTTATATAGATAAATTACATAAATAGATATTAGATAATAATAAGTATACAAACACTGTGAATTTTTGGAATTAATTAGTAGAATTAAATAACAAACAAGAGTAATAAACATTGCAAGTAAATTTTAATTGAATTTTGAACCACACTCAATAATAACAATGTTTTTACACCATTATACGTTGTACAGAAACTGTTGAATATTGTATAGGATAGATTTTTTATAGAATAGTTGGTTATAAATTAAAAACTTTTTAGGTACATATTTAATAATATTATTTAAATATTTATTACAAAACAGAGGTGTTTTTACTATTTGGTATTATTACATCATATTACTTTATTATTATTTTTTATGGAATTTTATAAAGTGATGAATTGTCAGTATTGAATTTAATATTTTGTACGATTAGGACCTAGGAAGCTAACACAGGAAATGCATAAATATACATACACATATATTTATATTTATTTATATATATATATTTTTTAATAATTTTCACAAACATTTTACAATTTTGATGAATTTGA
>NC_056736.1:802677646-802730146 GCF_019279795.1 Protopterus annectens
AACTGTGTGGGATCCAGAGTTTGGAGATTCCCTATATCCTTGTTTTTTAGGCCCATGATGATGCATTCCATACCTTTGCATATCAGACTCATCAGGCTAATGAGGCAATAGTTCCCAGGATCTGTAGTCACTCCTCCTTTGTGGAGAGGGATGACTGTAGCAGTGCACCATTCAGTAGGGACAAAGCCTGATGTGAGGGTGTGATTGAACAGGGCACACAGGTGAAGTATGTGTTCACACTGTAGTTCATGTAGAACACAGCCAGGGATATTGTCATGTCCCATGGTAGCTGTATTCTTGGCCTTGGACAGTGCTGTTTTAACCTGTGCAGCACTAATACTGGGTGTCCAGCAATCTACTGGTATTGTGATTGGTCCTTTGGGGGGTGGAGACAGGTAAAGTTGGCATTGAATCTGTCGGCCAGTATATTGGCAATATGTGTTGGCTAGGTATAGGAGGCACCATTGTGCAGTAGCTCTGAGCAAATCTGGGTATTGCCATGGAGATACTTTACATAACTATAGAAGGCCTTGTGGTTGTCTTTACTTTCTGCTGGAATTCTGTTTTCCTAACTAGCTTTAGAGGATTTGATGAGTGATCTCAACTTTTTGTTGAGGCTGATAAGGGAGTTTTTCCAGTCTTGGGACTTCACCTTATTCCGCATCAGTTTCCTCCTTCGGTTGTAGAGTTTGTTTATGGCAGGGGGCCACCAGATTGGCTTCCTTTTTCTTGGAGAAGAGCATCTTGGTTCTATTGGGTATGGTGAGATCTATTCATTTGTGTACGTGTTTGTACAGTGCATTGGTGCATGATTCGGCGGTCATGCAACTATTCTCCATTTGCATGGGTGCCATGAAGTTATCCACCTCTGTTTTTAGGAGCCCAAAGTTAGCTTTTGAGAAGTGGTGGTTACCTTTGCAGGGGGGGGTGGGGGGTGGGGGTTGGATTTCCAGGGTGATTAGTTTGTGGTCGGATCTAACCAGGGAGGAGTTAACTATTGGTGTAGAGCAACGGTTGCCCCTCCCAGTGTTGGAGGTTTTTTTTTGTTTTGTTTTTTTAATTGTCAGAGTGTTTCATGAGAGTGAAACAGTAGAAATTTTGCACAGCTTCTTTTTCATATCATTTAGTTAGAAGATGTTTTCATTGTAAGTGAATGATAAAAGATTAAAGACATCTAAAAAGATTTTTTGAAATATTCATAATGATTTTTCTTGAAACTGTTTAATAATCCAAAAGGAATGTTGTTTGTGAAGTATCTGAGCATCCAATAAAAGAGGCAGCAAAAGAAAACAACTATTTAGATAATTTAGAAATGCATGACTAAAGAATATATCCCAATATATGAAAAAATAAGATAAATAATTAAAATAAATAAATAAAATAAAACATAAGAATAAATCACCCAAATTTATACATTTCTTCAAAGAAATAAAGCATGTGTTCATAGTCGGCCCTCAATTGTTGTTGTATCTTTTACTACAATTTTTAAAAATTGTAATGATACTATCCAGAGTGAAAATGCAGTATGTTATAATTGCATTCAAAATAAGGAGGAACTTGTAACAACAAATCTTAAAATATCTACTTTTGAGTAAAGTTCATATCAAGAAAATAAGAATTATTCATAACATTCAAATAGTAATGAAGAATAATGTGGTCAAAAAGACTTGTAAATTTTTTTTTTAATTAAATTTTCTAATGTCTTTCTTAATCATGAAAAAATGGCAATAACTGTATTTTAAAATTGGTAATAATTTGGGTCATTTTTTTTTTCTTTTATGATGAAGGATGACCCTGGAAGTTTGAATTAGAATCTTGCCATAATCTTATGGGCCCAAACAGCTTCCTTTGTCTAGATTAATTTAGTTCAAGATAGCATATATTTTAATGAAACTATGATTTAATATATAAATATACTATAACTTGCATATACAAGCTTACATTTACCCATTTACCTTGATTTAAATGCTAGCAGGGCCCAATTCCAAAAACTTGTTGTCAGTGTAAGTGAACACTTACACTGAGAACAGGTGTTTTGGAATGTGGCTCTTAGTTTAAGCCTGTAATCTGGCTCCTGTTTTAAGCCTGTTTATAGATAGGCTTTGCACCAAAGTAAGTCATTTACACTGATAAAAGTCTTTCGGAATCAGGGCAGACTTATACTACCAACCCTTTTGAAATCTATCTACATGTGTTTGATATCATTAATAGTATTACTAGGAAAAGTTGAAAAGAACCAGTGTTGCACACACAATATAGCTGTGTACAGAGAAATGTAAACTAAAGTAATTTAACAGGTGGCTAGCTTGCAGGAAAACAATGACTCTTAGGTTCATAGGTTCATAGGTTCATACTAGGCTATCTGCCCGAGGGCATTTACAAGCCTAGCCCATCGTTTTGTGGCTTAGGCCACCCCTTTAGTATGGGGAACTATACCCATTATTTTTCTGTGCCTCTGTCGAGCAGTGACACTGAGGTAATCCCTGGGGTATATCTGCGATCTCCCATCCATTGGTCAAGATTTCTCTTGAACAAGGCCAGCGAGGTGCTCTGCCTCACTTTTGTTCCACAGCATAGGGAGTCTTTGGGTGATGAATCTATCCCTCCAGCACGTCCTATTAATAGCCGTGTCAAGGTTTAAGTCTCTTGTGGCTCTGATGGATCTAGATTTTTGAGGTGAAGCATATTCATCAAATCTGGGTTTGACATGGCCTTGTATGTTAGGCAAAGGTCACCTCTGAGCAGCGGTGTTTACTGAATAGAGCTGGAGTTCTTTCAGTCGGGCAGCATAGGACAGATTTTGAGACCCTTTATCCTTTTGGTGAGGAACTTTTGTGGCCTCTCCAGCTGCTGCAAGTGTCGGGTCAGATACATTCGAATGGGGCATTGTACTCAATCATTGGTCTGATGAGTGATGAGTAAAGGGAGACTATGACCTCCCTTGATCTAGATGAGAATCCCCATGATAAGGTGGGCAATGTAGAAGGTCTTCCTAACTACTTTAGCTACATGGGTGTCGAATGACAGACTACTATCAACCTGGGTCCCCAGGTCCCTGATAACTTCTTCTGTGCTCAGTGGATTGCCACCTATTTGGTAGCTAGGGGTAACCTTGTTTTTCCCGAAGGGTATGACTATGCATTTTTGGCATTTAACTTTAGGCCGTGGCTCTGGCACCAGTTATCCGTTTCTGTGAGACCCTTCTGAAGGATATCTGTGTCAGATGTGTTTTCTACTATGGCCCAGTTTGCAGTCATCTGCAAACTTTGTCAGCCATAACCCTCCTGTGTTTGCTTGTACTGGAAAAGTAGATGCCAAACAAGAGTGGGCCCAGGACTGAGCCCTGTGGGACACCACTTGTGACAGGCTTTGAGTCTGACATGGCGCCAGCAGCTCTGACCCTGTGGGTTCTGTCACTCAGCCAGTTTGCAACCCATCTTGTGATGTATGGGTTGACATTTAAGCTGATGAGTTTTTCAATGATACCGAATGGGGTATTGTATCAAGGCCTTAGCCAGATCGAGGTAGGCTGTATGGACTGCCTTTCCCTCATCAATGGCTTTGGTGACTGTTTGAAAAAGTCAACCAAGTTTAAAAGGCATGATCTGCCTTTGACAAAGCCAAACTGGGTTGGATCCAAAGTCTGCAAATTCCCTATGTCTTTATTTATGAGGTCCATTATGATCCTCTCCATGGCTTTGCAGATAAGGCTTGTCAAGCTAATGGGCGGTAATTTCCAGGGTCGGTGGAGGCACCGCCTTTGTGAAGTGGTACCACAGTTGCAGTGCGCCACTCCTGGATCCAGAGGTAAGACTTTGATTAAACAGCTGTCCTAGCTGTGGGTTTAATTCCTCATTGAGTTCATGGAGCACACAGCCGGGACACCATCAGGTCCCATGGATGCTGTGTTTTTGCTTTGGAGAGAGCAGTTCTCACTTGGGCGCTGGAGATGTTTGGGGGCTGCAATCGTTTGGTATAGATATCTCTCCTTTTGGGGAGGGGAGAAGTTTGCACTGAACCTGTCAGCCAGTATGTTGGCAATGTCTGTAGGATCAGTAATCTTCACATCATTTTGAACTAGCTCTGAGCATATCTGGGAGTTTCCTCCCAGGTTTCTAACATAGCTAAAGAAGGCCTTATGATTGTCTTTTGAGTCTTTAGCTATTTTTCTCTCGAAATTTGCTTTGGATGATTTTATGAGAGCTCTTAGTTTTTTACTTATAGTGATCAAGGGTGTCTTACCTTTTAAGGATTTTGCTCTATCTTGTAGTAGCTCCTTTTGTTGTAGAGTTTGTTTATGGCTGGGGTCCACCAGACTGGACGCTTGCCTTTGGTACAAAGAGTCTTTGTTTTGCTTGGGATTGCCTTGTCCATGCAGTCCTGCAGGTGCTGGTAGAAGGCATTTGTAAGTGATTCAGCGGCTTGAGTACTGTTTTCCGCCGGCTCGGGGGCCTTAAAGGAGACCACACTAGTCTTTAGAAGTGTGAAGTCGGCTTTTGAGAAGTTCTTTACTCTGGTCTTTTCCATTTCAGGTGGGGGTGGGATGAGGACCTCCAGTGAGATTAGTTTGTGGTCTGATCTCACCAGTGAGGGGTACACCTCCGGTGTTGAACATTGTGCTCCCATGTTCGTGATGATGAGATCAAGTATGTTATCTCCTCTTGTGGGGATGGTGACTAGTTGTTCCATGGCATTTGAGTTTATGAATTCCAGGAACTTTTGGGCTAGGGTGTTTGGGCTTGAGTAGTGTTCCCAGTCTATATTAGGGTAATTGAAGTCACCTAGTATGATGGTGTTTGGTGATACATTTATCCCTCTAGTGTTTTCAGGAAGGCCTTGTGAGGTTCCTGAGTTTGTGAGGGTGGCCTGTAACATGCTACAATTTGCAGAGCAGTCTTGCCTATGGTTAATTGCACCTGGATGGTCTCCGATGCATCGTGCGTTGCCACCAGTCTTGAGGTGTGGGTGTCCTTGATGAATATGGAAACCCCCCCACCTTTCTTGGTATAGTCCAGATTTTGGGGCCGGAACGCATGATATGAGGTAAAACCTGATATCGCGGAGGTGCTCTCAGGAGCCTTGAACTAGGTTTCTGTCACAGCACAGACATCGATGTTCTCCGTACTGAGAAGTGCCTCGAGTGCATTTTGAGATTTAGACTTCTGGCATTGAGCAGCATTACCCTTAGTTTTTCCTTTTTGTGTTCTAGGGTGGTAGGTTTAGAATTTGAGCCTTGCCTAAAAAGGCACTATGGGGGTGGCAAGAGCCTTTGCCAATATCCGAATCCCAGGGTGACAGGTGCAAGCCGTCCTTGCGAGCAGCAGTGGCTTGTCCAGCATGTCATCCCAGGCAGACAGATACTGGATCCCCTTTGAATGACACCAGTGTTTAAGCCAATTGTTAAAGCTGATCATCTTATCTCTGTATTGTGGCATCATTCTTGGTGAAGGTAGGATACTGCTCAAGGTCAGGGTCATACCTGTCTGGGCTACATAATCAGAGAGCTCCTCAATGTCTCTTTTCATGTAGTCCAAGGAGGTACGCCTCAGGTCGTTTACACCAGCGTGGACAATGACTGAATCATATTTGTACCTGCTGTTGAGAGACCTGAGTGCTTGCGTTATGTGGCGGATTCTAGCGCCCGACAGGCAGCTTACTGTGACCTTCTCCTTACTCAGTCTGGTGAGCGGGACGTCAGTGTGTCTGACTATGGAGTCACCAATGACTAGTGTGTCTGGCATTGTGTTTGGCCTTAAGGGCTGTGACTGTTTGACACTCTGACTGTGAGGTCTATGTGTTGCAGGTGTTGTGTTCTGAGGTGGTGGTTGTTTGGGTGTCTGCTTTGGTGGCCTCTGCTGTTTTGGTAGATTTTGATCAGAGCCTCGAGTATGTCTTTGTGTGTTTATGTGTATGATTTGAGGTTGTAATGGTAATATGTGAGACTGGGTCTATAGTGTGTGTGGTAACCTTCTCCTCCTGACTGGTCTTGCCAGTCCTATGTTGAGAGAGCTCAGCCTCCAGTTTGGCCGTAGTTGCATCTCTCGCATGTATTTGTGTTTTGTGGGAGGAGGAGAGGGTTGTGTACATGAGGCAATTGTAACATTGCCTCAATATTCCCAGGTTCACCAGCTGAGCAGGAGAGGACACTAGCAACTGATCCCTCGACATGCTAGAAGGAATAGACAAAAAACTTTAAAAAGATTCCGGGGGACGTGGGTGACCGAGAAATGGGGGGTTGCCTTTTTGGGGTACTATCTATGACAAGAGTGCCGTATCAAGGTAATAAGTACTGTAGGAGCAAGTGCTACGTTTAACAGATAGAGAATAGTCTACTTGGAGTCAAGTAGAGATGATCTTTTTAATTATAGGATACGCTGATTAGGTCAGTAGTATAGTTCGAGGAAGGTAGTTTTCTTCTCTTAGCTTTTTCTAAGATACTATAATCTGTCTACCACTATCAATATTTGAAGAAGGCAACAGACAAGCAAGATAGAAAATAAATGCCAACTTTCAGAGACAGTAACTAAAATGGATGCCAGACGTCAAAGAGTTCTTAAGAGAGAATATGTTGTTCAACATTATGTCAATAAGGATGTTTCATGATTGGTCGATTCTAGGAGATATTCTTTAGTGAAGCAGCATACTAGTAGGGTCTCCCTTCACAGAGTCCAAAGTATATCCCAGTCAATGTCAATCAAAATTCAAATTAAAAAATATAGCTCAGTTTGATAATGTAATACATAAAACATTTCAAAATGGCTTCTTCACCCTGTCTACATTTAAATATATGTGAGTGTGCATGAATGTGTATGCACGTTTGTGTATGGGTGAGCATGTGTCTAAAGGAATTCTCCATTTATGTTCAGGGAGTTTAAATTAATTTATTTAAATAAGGTTTCCAAATTGCTTTTTTGTTCTGGTGATGGAAGTCAGTTCTTACTATTTACTGTACTCTTAGTTTTTTCCTTCTTTATCTCAGCAGACTAAAGAATTCATGCGCCCGTATTGTCCCAGCTGTATTGTTATAGATGTTTTACCCAACATTGCTTACTTTGTGTCAGTTCCTATTAATAGGTATTCCAAAAATAAGTCTTAACTAAGGATTACAATTCTCAGAGGCTACTATAGCCACCCCTGCATCATTCTAAAACACCTAAAGTCGCACTTCATATACTGCATAGTTGGGAGTTCAATCACTTCCCACCCTGCTTTGATAGATGTCAGTGAACACTTTTAAAATGAATGAACTTCCCATTCCGCCACCTTTCCACATGAACAAAATATGTAATGGCATATTAAATAAAAGAAGAGTAATGCCAACATCATCTGATTAACAGCTTGTTTCAACTCCCAATCCAATTCAAAACAGCTGATAAAAATATATATTTAAAGAGTGAATAAGTCTTCATTTCTAAGAATTTGTTGCAGGAAACCAGAAGGAGTAAGAGGAATTGTTTTTGGAATTCTGAGTAACAAAACTGCATTTCTTGGAATATCAGAATTAAGATTGTGAATGTGTTGCATACATACTATGTATGGCACTGTTATCTCTGAGCATCCCACCTATTCTGAGGTACAATGATCTCTTTTTTTGGTAGGTATAAGTAGCAGGATTGGGAACATTGACCTCTACCCTCCCTTACACCATTCACAATGAAGAGTAGTGAGGTCCTTTAGGAAAATGTTATTAAAAGATTTAAAAGCAAGTTTAGGAATTTGATGATACTTGTTTGACTCACATTTTTTTAAATGTTTTGGGAAGTTCAAGATTAAACCTCACACTTCTGAGATGGATCTGGTTAGAAGATGTATAACTTCAATGCCTATTACCTTTTTGGCATTCCCTAGCAGAAAAGTAAATTGTACGACTATTTTAATCTTTCCAAGAGATCTGTGACTTTACATGTATACCAAGGAATTCATCATATAGCCAGACATAACTTCACATAAATAACGCATGCTGATACCCAAGTAGGAATGACCTCTCACTGCCAAGATGTTTCTTACATAGCTACAAACATTTCTTTATTACATCTTTCCACACAAATACAAAATTACCTTTGAGAGTACTATTTAATTCTTACTGTAATATACCATATAATGTTCATCCCCCAGCAGTCAGCAAGAGAGAGAGGATATCTCAAACCCTCTTTCCAAACTTCCAGTATTCCTTTTCATTCGCTACTTGTTCCTATTATATTGAACACAACATGGTATTTGAGAATAGATTTAGTTATGACTTTAAAGGACAGCGAGTGAGATTCCCAGCTTGGCAAAGGAAAGGACATGTGGAAGATCTGTGGGAGTGGTCCTTAAGTTGCAGTGGTAGTAGGGACAGTGTGATTAGAGCTATGAAAGTAGAAAGCTGAATCACTTCTCAATCAAGTATAGTTAGTTTAACAGTGATAACTCCCTCACAACATAAATTACTTTAATTTAGTCTTCATTATTCATTTTAGTTGATATTGAAGAAATAGCAGTGAGTAGCTGCCCTTATGATGATTGCAACATAGATCACTGTTGCACAGAGATTGGAATGAATTGCATTAGCTTTATGGCCAGCAGGCATGGAGACCATAAAAAGATATTTTAAAAGCAGAAGGTAAGGTTACTTATTTTATATTTACTTTGAACAAGAAAAGAAAATGCATCATTAACCTGTCACTAGAGATATCACCAGGGTAGTGGACAGGTGGGTGGAGATTTCTGATCTGAATGTAACTTTGTCTTGTACACTTGCTTGCAAATTAAGTATGAGGGCTATTCCTGCTTATTCTTTCAGATCCTGTATAATTTATTCCACATTTTTTTGTTTGGTTTTAAAACAATAGATAAACAAATCAATTATAAGACAAGCAACTATTTACATACATCCACAGCTGATCAATACATCAAAGTTACACATATCAACAATTAATATTTTTCAAGCAAGTTTTTAAGTTTAAGCCAAGATTTATATGAATGTGTAATATTAGAAGTTCTCATCTTTACAGTATGCAATTCATTACTGCAAACAATTTTTGCCATATTAATAAATTCAACACTAGAAGGGGTAACTTTACTTTTCCAGTTTTTAGTAATTACTTTTCTAACTATAGCAACAGTAGACAAATGAAGAAGCACTTGTGTTTTTGGAATTATCCCAGGAATCAGAGCATTAAATTAAACTAAAGACTTAGAAATATTACATCTATCTGACCACAGAGCCTGAGTGAAGTCATTCATTTATTTCTAAAAAGAGAAGATGACTTCACATTCATATACCATATGTGTCCAATCAGCTATTATTTCAGAATCACATCTCCAGCATTTAGTCCAGTTGGGTATTATGTCAGAATCACATCTCCAGCATTTAATTCTAAATGATTTAAATGTAATTGTAGTTTTGTTAGGAGTGACAAAAGATCTCTGTAAAAATTTACAAGTGAACATTTTCCAGTATAATAAAGATGTGTTCTTCATCTGTAGATTTTAATGTTATTTTCTTGTATTCTTCAGAGAAGTCTTCATTATTCATTTTTGAGAAATACTTCTAATAGGAATTGTCTAAATAAGTGAAATCTAACTTTCCTTGTGCTTATATTGAAAAAAATGTATTTTACACCCCCCCCCCATTGTCTGTTCTACTTCATCTAGCTAGCTGTTGGATAAAGTAGTATATTTTTACACTTTGGCAAATAATTGTTTTTGCATAAAAGAGACACACGAGGTCAGTGGACTTTCCATCTAGTGCACTGGTAGGCAGGCTTGTCTGTAGTTTTACTAGCTGGAGGGCTTATCTTGTTTTTAAGACCTTTATAAATTCTATACAGTTAAGTGGCTCTTGGCTCATTTAACCAATTTGAATTACTTTTATTGAATAACCACACTTTTATAGGCTGTTTAAAGTACACCGCTGTATCTACATCTTTAAGTTTGTTTGTGGTAGTATTGGCAGGACTGAGATTGTTCATCTGGTGGCAGCAAGTGCTTACCTGGTCAATCTGAGCTGGGAAACACACAAAAGGGCTCCAAGTATTTTCTTTGCACTTTTCTGCACTTGATTTGCACTATTCTGATACCAAGATCGCATAGACTAGATTCAGACCTGCTGAATCTAGCCTTTTATTGATACACTTGAACACTAATCCAGCCAACTTACATTACGAAGGGCTCCCTTGCACCCTTATGGCAGAAGAGTGTGGGTTCAGCCTTGTCTGAGCTGGGGATTGCTGGAGGAAGTTTCATTGCATGCATTCCTATTGGTAGATTAGCTTAAAAATGTCTTAATTTCACCTGCATTTAAGCCTCACATTTTCACATTGCAGAACACCATACAACAGGGGTTAAGCATACCCTGTATAGACACAAACCCCTTGAAACTCACATTTTCCCTAGACATCTGTCAGTGGAACCCTCCTGAGTTTCTGTGCTGCATTACAGGCAAATTGAGCAGCATTGCCACACTTCTCTTCCATAGCCTTCAACAGAACAAACACCTTTCTTACTCCTAGCAGAAAAAACTGGTCAAGCTAGCGCAATCCATAATGGATGGACAGTTTCCCATCATTTCACCAGTCAGCCTGATTGACATGAGCATCCTGAGACAATGCAATAATTGCCTCATGCATAGTGACAACCACTTACTCTTAAAACAAATACAATATGTGAGATATGTAACTATACTAAGAAATTGAAATCAATTCTCTCACATATCAACAAATCAGATACCAAATGTGTTGTCAGCACACAGACTTCACCTCTCACATAAAATGAAGTCACAGCACATAAACCCACATAAGTGGAGGAACTCACTAGAAACCTACAAAAAGATCAGAGACCTCCCAAATGTAAACCACTTGCACACACTGCTATGCAAATAAAAAACAGTACACATAATAGCACATACACCAGTGTCTCAGCAAATAAACCCCTAAGGATAAACACCTCAAAACCTAATGTCTTGGTCATAGGCAACTCCAGGATGAGACACACAGACGTCCTCCTCACCAGGTTGGACAAGGTGAAGGTCACAGTCAGTTGCCTTTCAGGTGCCAGTATCTGTCAAATCACACATGTACTCAAGTCACTCAACAACAATACCATTATAACTCTGTCATAATCCATGTTGGGGTGAATGACTTCAGATGTACCTCTGTGGACTATATAAAGAGAGACTGAATGCTCAATTTATGTATCCCAGGCAGGTATGATTCTCTCCCTAAGTAGCATTCTACCTTCACCAAGGATAATGATTGACATCAACAATTGTCTTAGCTTGTGATATTAGTCCAGGGGGAGACTGTATCTGTCAGCCTGGGAAGATATGGTTGACAGGCCACTCTGCAAGAGATGGTCTCACAGGCCACTCTGCAAGAGATGGTCTGCATCTGTCTCCTCCAGACTTTCGGATACTGGCAAAGGTGCTTGACTTCCCCATACTGCCTTTTTAGGCAATGTCAAAACAACAAGATTTCACACATAACAAAATTCACTTGCGACAAACACAAGGTTCTGCTGCTTAATGCTAGAAGTATAAAGATGAAGCTGCACTCACTGGAAGCACTCTTCACCTTGGAAGATGCTGACATCTGTGCAGTTACTGGGAAATGGTTCAAGTCTCTGGAAAGCACCCCAGCTGTGCATGGCTACAATGCTTTCCACATGTTCAGATCTTAAAATGAGTGTGAAAGAACCAAAGGTGGAGGTATTAAAGCCAAGTGCACCTCAAGACTGGTCAAACAGTATGACCACCTCAAACTACTACATGTCCAATTAACAATAGGCAAAATATCCTACCACATCACTGCTAGCTATAGCTCCTCCACCATGAACCAAGAAAAACACACCATCTACCTGGCTTACTGAAGTCACTCACTGTACAGCCTAACACCTTGGTCATGGGAGATTTCAGCTATCCTTCCACTGACTGGGTGACATGCATGAGAACAAACATGCTCACCCAGAGGTTCCTGGACTTTGTCAATACAAATGCTCTGGAACAGATAGTCAAAACTCCCACAAGGGCCTCAAATATCCTAGAAATAGTACTCACCAACATGGGGACTCACTGCACTCCCCACATGTGATACCATACCTGGTAATGTTGGCCATAAATCAGTCTTGTTCAGAGTAACTATTGAACCTGTCAATATCATAGGAGCAAAAAAAAACTAAAAACTCTTCCAAAGCAAACTACAGCCTACTAAGTGATTGTATAAAAAGTTTTATGCCTCCCACGGTCACAGACAACAATGACTCCTATGCAGAGGTGTACACAAATGCCCTGTATAAACACTTAAGCAACTGTATAGACTTGGCTGTGCCTGACAGGATTAAAACCAGATCCTTCTGTGAAAACAAGCCACCTGGTGGACCTCAAGTACAAACAGATTATGTAGCAAAAGGAAGAAACTGATGTCTAACAGCTAGAAGGATCTGAATCAGCAGAGGAAGAATTCCCTCCATAGCTTGAACAAACAAATCAGAAATCATGTAAAGTCCTTTAAAAGTAATTACAAAGGTAAAATAGCATCCTTAGCTAAAGACAATCATACGGCATTCTTTAACTATGTCTGAAATCTAAAAAGGAATGCTCAGCTATGTGCCAGACTGGTAGTAGATGGTGCCACTCATACTATACCAGAGGAAATTTCCAACCTGCTAGCTGACAGATTTGGTGCAAGCTTCACCCCCTGTCCCCACTAGCCATAACACAAAGCATTCCTGACACCACTTATCTGCATAGTATCTCTAGAGATCAGGTCATATCTACACTCTCCAAGGCCCAAACCATGGCCTTGATGGGACTAGATAACATACCAGGTTGCTTTTTAAGCAATCTAAAACAGGACCTAGTGGACCCACTTGGCATTCTCTTTAACCATAGCCTGATAACTGGCTTTGTTCCAGCAGAGTGGAGAACAGCAACAGTAATCCTCTTGTCAAAGTGGGATCATCAACCAAACCTGGGAACTATAGACACATATCTCTAACCAGCCTCATCTGCAAGGCCATGAAAGAATCATCGTGGACCTTATCAACAAGAATATAGGTGACCTTCAAACTCTAGACTCAACCCAGTTTGGCTTTGTTAAGGGTAGGTCATGTTTATTAAGCCTAATAGACCTTTTTGAGAAAGTCACCAAAGCCTAGGCTGAATGTAAGACAGCGCATACTTCCTACCCTGACCTAGCCAGGGCTTTTGACAAAATCGCCCAATTACATATCATTGAGAAACTCTCCCAGCTGGGGATTAACCCTTATATCACTAGATGGGTATTCAATTGGCACACCAACAGAACACATGCTTTCAAAGCTGGTTACTCCATATCTACCAGAAGACATGTCACCAGTGGCATAACACAAGGATATGTGCTGGGATCCTAAATGTTTGAAATATATATAGGCTAAAGTAGATAGCATTTGGCTTACCAAGTTCACTGAAGATTGTAAGTTGGTTGCAATCATTGAGTCCCTAAAAATGTTAACATATTATAGGAGGGGCTAACACAGACAAATGACTGGTGCCAAAGCCACGGTCTACTGTTAATGCAAAAAAGTGCCTTCTTATCCCCTTTGGCAAAGCAGAATTCCCTGCTAATTACAATATTGACAGCACCCCCCCCCCAGCTCAAAACCAGTGGTGCAAGATCTGAGAATACAGGTAGATGACAATCTGAACTTCGACCACCAAGTTTCCACAGTGGTAATGAAAACCTTCTACATTGCGCTTCTCATAAGTAAGGGCATTACATCCAGGTCTAAGGATGTTATAACTCCACTGTACTCCACCCTTATTAGACCATTAATATAGTACAATTCTCTTCTGCATGTACCTCATCAGACACCTGCAGCAGCTGGAGAGACCACAGAGACTTCTCATCAAGAAAATGCGGGGCCTCCAAACTATGACTTATGTGGATAGACTGAAAGCTCTGTCCCTGTACTCTGTATTGTATAGGCTCCTGAGAGGTGGTTTGTGCCTGGCCTACAGAGCTGTCTCTGACTCTGCCATGATGGATATGCTGCACATTCACAAGTCAAATGGCACAAGAGTCAGCCACTCTAGGCATCTTAACCTAGCCTGTGACATTAACAGAACATGCTGTTGAGACACATATATCTCCCAGAAATTGCTGCTACTCTGGAATAAATTTCCAATTCACAAGAAGCAGAGCTCTTCACTGATCCTACTCAAGCACAACCTGTACAAATTGATGAGAGACTACAAATGTGGGGGCACCCATGTCCCTCATGGACAGGGATAGTCTGTATTTAAAATAGATGTGCTCTGGGAATTAAGTCAGTCTAAACAAATACAGTTAAAGCAACTTGAGATTAACATGTGAGGCTCGTAAGGGCATCATGGCCACTAGTCTAGTAACCTCCTATGAACCTATACATTTGTGACAAATATGATTTATTTTTCATGCCATTATTGTTGATATTTACTTACTAAGAATTTCAATAATTTGAGAAACAATTTCTTATCTAGGTTAAATGTCTTATTTATCTCTGTGTTTACAAAGTCTCTAAAATTTGTAAAATTAACCAATTCTCAGAATCTTGTTCATATATGGACCTTGCTCAACCTTAAATTTTTAGCAGTATATATATATATATATATATATATATATATATATATATATATATATATATATATACATGTGTGTGTGTGTGTGTGTGTGTGTGCATATGTGTGTATCAGTGCCAACAAATTAATTTACTTTGTTGTTTCAATACTAGTATTTTGTTGAAGTTATAAGTTACTAAGCAATCATTTGTAAATGCAATTGGAAACATAAAAATATTAAGTCTTTAATACAATGGTTAGAATATGTGAACTTTTGGAAACAGGAATAATGTTACTTTAATAGAGAATTTGAGAAGAAGGTGTAATTCCATTTTCATAAAAATCTTTTAATAACCAGATAAAACTCTTCAGGAATATTTGGTATGGCTGATTTTGATACATTTATTATTTACTAATCATATTTCTTGATGTATTTGTTTCCATTTTGAACCATAAGATGAATTTATCTACTACACTATAACTTTTATAATTGTTGAATTAGCATACAATTAAATATTAGGGAATCCTATTCCACCATTATCCCAACCTTTTCTGTACCACTCAAAAAAAACTCTTGGTTTATTTGGATACCAAAATATTTAAGTAGAATATTCTTTACCTTCTTCTTCAATTTTTTGGTGGACATAGTACTAAAGGTTGTAAGACAAACAATATTTTAAGGAGAATTACCATCTTAATAAGCGTTAATCATTTTTCCGTGGTAAATAAGAATTTGTTCCAGTTTGTGAATAAACTGAAAATGTCATCAATAACCCATTGAAAGTTTATTTGTACCATTTCTTTACAATTACATATAATGGTTATACCAAGCTATTTCATTTCATTAATATTCAAAATGAATTTAGAATATTTTTCTATTTTTTTTTATTTTTTATTAATTTATAATGTACTTGTTTTATTTTGATTAAATTTTAATTTTGAGAATTCTTTAAACTGATTTGCAGAACTAATTATATGTTCAAATTAATTTTCTATATTTCCTATTGTTAGTAAACTATCAGCAAAGAGTTGAATCTTTACTTTGAAACCTTCTTTTATTTTGATACCATTAATGTTCTTATTGGATGCAATACTACTAGCCAAGGTTTCTGTATTTAATGCAAAAAGTAAAGGTGATAATGAGCAGCCTTGTTTTGTACATTTTTGTAATTTACAGGAATTAGAAAGAATAACCTATTTTAACATAAGCACAAGAGTTACTGTATAACTCAGACATTAATGCAATTAGCTCAGGTGAGAAATTATACACTTTAAATGTTTTAAACAAGTATAACCAATTAACTGAGTCAGAAGCCTTATCTAAATTGCGACTAATGATAGAAAGCTTTTTTATTTTTATTTGCATAGTCTGTTAATGTGTGTATTCTTATTATATTATCGTGTAGTTTTCTATTAATTAGTTTATCCATAAGTAGATTCATTTTGTTAGCTACAATGGACATGAACATTGTATAGTCCACATTTAAAGGTGAAATGGGTGCATATGATGACCACTTTCTAGGATCCTTATCTTGTTTTAAAATAGGTGATATTAGAGAATATTTCCATGATGGAGGGACTTCAGCAATTGTTATTAATCTGTACACCCTATCCAATATTTTAACTGCATCATCTGGTAGTATTTTATATAGTTCTGGTACAGCCCATCTAAGCCCAAAGCCTTATTATCTTTTTACTTTTTTATTTGATCTTTTATTTCTGTTAAAGTTAATGGTTTATCAAGTTTTTTTATTTGTTCACGTGTTACTTTATTATTTAGATTTTCCCTTAGGAAATATTCAACTATATCATCATTATGTGCTACTATCTATATTTTCATAAAATATTTGAAGCCCTCAAGAATACCTGTAATAGCTGTTCTCCTTTCTTTTTTATTATTTATATGTGTTATAATTTCTTTGATATGATTTAGTTAATGTATTTCCATTGATCTAACAGCAAGTTTTTGCAAGCTTAATGGGTTTACTGAATATGCCTGAAGTTTTTTTCAGGTTTATCAAAATGTTATGGTTTAGAATTTCAACATATTTTGTATTTAATTTTTATGTTCAGACTGACTGATAATATCATTTGGTTTTAGATTTAACTTTAGTATGTCTATTTTGGCCTGTAGTGTATTCAATTATTTGTCTCATTCTCTTGTTTTATTAATATCCCAGCTTGTAACTCTTCCATTTATGTAAGCCTTTAGTGAATCCCACAGAACAATATTACATACTTCACCATTCATGTTTATTTGTAGGACATTTTTTATCTCGTTAACATACCAATACATGAATCATTTTATTTTAATAATGCACGCTATAATGTTGCATATAATATGCTATAATGTATACTTTATATATAACAATTTGAAATCTTTGGAATATAGAGAAACTTTCTGGCAGATATTTCTGGAATCTAATAAATCTCCTGGTCTCAATGACCATATCTCATTGGTACTCTTGCTCAAACTGAGGGCAGCAAAATTATAGGAATTATATAAATATGTAAGAACATATATATTTATTATATATTTTTTGTATATTTTTTATATATTCAATATGTGTTTTATCATCCAATTTCAATAATATTTGGTTTTTGAATGTGTTACATTTATTGTGTTTATAAACATTTTTAAATACATGTTTTTCATATTTTTGGTTTTAAAGTTTTATGTAACCACTTAGTGATTGACATTAATTTATTATCTGTGCTTAGACATTTATCTACTATCTATGTCCACAGTTCATCAGCATTCATTCATTTGTGCATGAAATTTCATGACCTTTCAGTGTTCATAACTTTGTATTTTATTCTGTTTTTAGATTTGTGCCTTTAATTCTTTGATTATTAATTAACTTATTTAATTGTGTTATAAATTACTAATCAAAATGGTGTTTCAGTGATTGTTCTGAGGAAGTCTGAGGGTTACTTGGACGTAAACGCTTGTATTTTTCACGTTTGTGGTGGTAAAAATAATAAACCTATTGCACTTTTACCAGCAACCTTTCTCTGTCCGGATTGTGGATTGCTGTTTTTTTTTTTTTCTGGACTGACTCTTCCTTTGTGGTTCTCAATTTGAAATCTTCAGCTATGGACAAAACCTTTGAAACAAATAAAAAAATGCCTAATGATATAACTCTAAAACATTCTACAGTGGAATAACATATTCATAGTTTGTTGAAAAAGGCAAAATACCTCTTAAACTAACAATGCTTAGCTCATGAGTCTGATTTATATTAATGTATCTCATATTTTAGTATGCATCATCTGTGAGTTATTATGAATAACAAAAGTTAAACAGGTATTCAGAATCTTTATTATAAGTTGACCAAAGTGAAAATCTCTACATCTTTCCCTGTATCTTTCATTATCTCCTTGGCTTACTATAGGAAGGAATTCAGTTATTATTTTCATATGTATTCATTTATAGTTCAGATGATTTTATTTTTTTCTATTTTATTTACCATGTGTATGGTTCTTTATAGAATCATAAGTTCATAAATTGGCACCAGGCTAATTGTTTTTGTGGGTCATTCAAAGCCTAGCTAATTACTCCATGTGAGAATCAAACAATGCACCTTGTGCCTATAAGGTGAACACCTTAACCATTATACCAACCTTCAACCCTTGTAGACATATTTATATTATTTAACTAGATACATATTTACTTATTCTGATCTCTTTCTAGTTCTGTTTATACACTATTGTACTATTAATGTATTCCTAGGTTTCATATTTTAGCTATAATCCTAGTGTAGAATGTCATATAATAGAGCAGTTATATTTACCCTTATATATTTGATACTCTTTAAAATAGTACTACTGTTAGAATCAGTCCTAACTTTTAATTAAATTTTATGCCTAATAGCATCTGAACAAACATTTAAAAAAATTTCCTTTTAAGATTCAAACTTTCCATAATAAATTGTTCTGAGATATTAGGTTATGTTATCATTAAAAAGAGACAACAATATTTTAATTTGTTTATCAGAAGTGGCATTCTATAGGCTAGCATATAAACTATATTTTTGGTATACTGCAGGCATTCAGAACTATGTAATAACTGACGGTGGTTTAGAATACAAGTCGCTGTTTTTTGCTTATTATCTAGCTTGTATTCATTGGCATCTTAGCATATGATTCAAAATATTCTTATTTACTTTTAGACAGGAAGAAGTAACCTAGATAGTTCTTAGAATTTTCAGAACTCCCACAGCACCACAAAAGTGCTCATGACTCTAATTAAGCTGCTTCAAGCTGATCCTCATGACAAGGGCTTAGAAATAGACAATTTATCAGCTGCAATTCTCACATAAAGTTTCATGAGTGAATCCACACCACCTCTACATTATACAGCAGTCCCTCAAACCCTTCCATACCACAAACAAAAAAAAACCCAAAAAACATTTCAAAGTATATTAACCACTAAAAAGCTATTGTATTTAAAAAATAACATTTAATGATTCAGTAAGTACTACTTGTATGAGATATTTAATATAAAGCAGCCTGTCAGTTCTTAAAGGAGACATAGCATATAAACTTGCTTTAAAAGAGTGACAGTTATGTGTGACCCTGGTTTAACTTGTAAAAGTGTGAATGTTACTGTAATTATTTGATAACATTCCAATAACTTTTATATATATGTAAGAAACTATATATAGAAACTTTTTTATACTTTGTTTATAATATAACATAACTTTCCTAGGTGCTGTTGCATGTGAAGTATACTATTAGTGGCAAACATTCAGAACTATATAATAACTAACAGTGGCTTAGAGTACAATTTACTGTCTTGTACTTATTATCTAACTTGCATTCTTTGATATATTAGTACATGATTCAACATATTATGATTATTTACTTTTAAACATGAAGAAGTAGCCTGAATATTAATCACATTATTTCATTGCAGAAGGATATGCAGAAAAAGTAAACTCATCGAAAATGTTAAACTAGTGCATATTAATATTTGTTAATGTTAATTCTATGTGACAGACATTGTTTTAATTCTGAAAGTAGTTGTAAAATACATAAAGAATTTTACTAGAACTTCAAATTATACTTTGTTATACAGTTATTTAAGAAAAGGAATTGAAAGAAATATTTCACATTTTTAACATACATTTACAGAATATATTATGATAGGCTAAGTTATTGGCCTTTATAATAGCACAAATTGTTTACAACAGTTTTAACTTAGACCCAAAAGTTAATTGCATATTTAATTGCAGGGAATGTAGTGAAAGAAAGAAATAATTTAGATGATTAGAAGAAAGCTTTTTATTTTAATGTAATATGATAAGCACTTTAATTCTGGAGGTAGTGGCAATAAACTGTGATTGAGTAGTAATAAGGTGATGAGTGAGCATGGTTTCTATGATTACATCATCAAACCAGGAAAATTTTATTACATGATGGGGTGTATAAATATGTTTATGAATAGCTTATTAATAGTTAAGTACAAGATGTTATCTGTAACAAAACTGATGTTAATTAATCACAGCTCTTGAAAGCAAAATTATAATTTAATTTTACTAAAGTTGATTTATCCTTGAGATAGCAGATATAAATGCATTTCATTGAATATTAATGGTCTCAATAATTCTATGAAGACAGGTAGTGTGATAAAATACTTAAAATTAATAAAGCTCAGAATGTTTTCATACAATAAACTCATTTATACAAAAAAGACTTAAATAGGCTGTTATTTAAAGATTATTCAGCACAAGTGGACTTACATCATAGTTCAAAAAGGAGAGGCACTCTTATGATTTGGAAGAAATCATTGAATATGCCTAGAGTTGTTGAATCTTATTCTGATAAAAATAGTATGATGGGACTGGTAGTATTCAAAATTAATAAAAAAAAGTATTATGCATTTGTGAATGTTTTTGGGCTCCTGGAATTGGGTCTAAAATAGTAAACAAAATGCTTTGATATTATAACTTTATATTCAAATTGAGAAATCTTATTGGCTGGAAAGTTTAATTGCATTTTATCAGAAAGGGACACCACTTCTTCTTCATTCGGCTGCTCCTGTTAGGGGTCACCACAGCAGATCAACTGTTTCCATTTCTTCCTGTCCTCTGCATCTTGCTCTGTCACACCAACCACCTGCATGTCCTCACTCACCACATCAATAAACCTTATATTAGGCTTTCCTCTTTTCCTGTTACATGGCAGCTTCATCCTTAGCATCTTTTTCCCAATATACTCTGCATCCCTCCTTAGCACATGTCTAAACCAACATAATCTTGCCTCTCTGGCTTTGTCTCCAAACCTTCCAACCTGGGCTGACCCTCTAATATACATATTCCTAATCCTGTCCATGCTCGTCACACCCAGTGCAAATCTTAACATCTTCAACTCTGCCACGTCAAGCTATGACTCCTGCTTTTTTGTCAATGCCACTGTCTCCAACCCATATAACATAGCTGGTCTCACTACCATCTTGTAGGCCTTCTCTTTCACTCTTACTGGTACTTGTCTGTCACAAATCACTCCTGACACTCTTCTCCACCCACTCCATCCTGCCTGTACTCTCTTCTTCACCTCTCTTCCACACTCACCACTACTCTGAACTGTTGATCCCAAGTATTTAAACTCATCCACCTTCACCACCTCTACTCCCTGCATCCTCACCATTCCTCTATCCTCCCTCTCATTCACACACATATATTCTGTCTTAGTCCTGCTGACCTTCATTCCTCTTCTCTCTAAAGCATATCTCCACCTCTCCAGGGTCTCCTCCACCTGTTCCCTACACTCACTACAGATCAAAATGTCATCTGCAAACATCATAGTCTGCAGGGACTCCTGTCTGATCTCGTCTGTCAACCTGTCCATCACCATTGCAAATAAGAAAGGGCTCAAAGCTGATCCTTGATGTAATCCCACCTCCACCTTAAACACATCCATCACTCCCACAGACCTCACCTGTTGTCACACTACCCTTGTACATATCCTGTACCACTATTACATACCTCTCTGACTCTCCTGACTTCCTCATACAATACCACAACTCCTCTCTAGGCACCCTGTCATATGGTTTTTCTAAATCCACAAAGACACAATGCAACTCCTTCTGACCTTCTCTGTACTTCTCCATTAACACTCTCAGAGCAAACATTGCAACTGCAGTGCTGTTTCCTGGCATGAAACCATACTGCTGAGCACTAATCATCACCTCCCTTCTTAACCTAGCTTCGAATACTCTTTCCCATAACTTCATGCTGTGACTGATCAGTTTAATCCCTCTGTAGTTACTACAGCTCTGCACATCACCCTTATTCTTAAAAATCAGTACCAAAAAACATTTTTTCAAATCCTCAGAATTCCTCTCACTTTCCAAGATTTCATTAAACAATCTAGTTAAAAACTCCACTGACATTTCACCTAAACACCTCCATGCTTCCACAGGTATGTCATCTGGACGAACAGCCTTTCTGTTCTTCATCCTCTTCATAGCTATCTTTACTTCCTCCTTGCTAATCCACTGCACTTCATGATTCACTATCCGCACATCATACAACCTTCTCTCCATCTCATTCTCTTCATTCATCAGCCCTTCAATGTACTTTCCATCTGCCCAACACACTCTCCTCGTTTGTGAGTATGTTTCCCTCATTATCATTTATCACCCTTACCTGCTGCACATCTTTACTACCTCGTTCCCTCTGTCTAGCTAATCGGTACAGATCCTTTTCTTCCTCCTTAGTGTCCAACCTTTTATACAACTCTTCATATGCCTTACCCTTAGCCTTCGCCACCTCTCTCTTTGCCATGCACCTCATCTCCTTATACTCTTGTCTACTTTCTTCATCTCTCTGACAATCCCACTTCTTCTTCGCCAACCTCTTTCTCTATATACTCTCCTCTACTTCTTCATTCCACCACCAGGTCTTCTTGTCCTCCTTCCTCTTTCCAGATGTCACACCAAGCACCTTTCTAGCCATCTCTCTTACTAGCTCTGCTGTAGTTACCCAGATATTCGGTAACTCTTCACTGCCACCCAGTGCCTGTCTTAACTCTTCCCTGAACATTACCTCACAATTACCCTTTTTCAATTTCCACCATTTGATCCTTGGTGCTGCCCTCACACTCATCCTCCTCTTCTTGATCACCAATGCCATCCTACAAACCACCATCCTATGCTGCCTAACTACACTTTCCCCTGCCACTACTTTACAGTCTCCAATCTCCTTCAGACTTGCCCTTCTACATAAGATATAATCCACCTGTGTGCATCTTCCTCCACTCTTGTATGTCACCCTTTGCTCCTCCCTTTTGTTAAAATACGTATTCATCACAGCCATGTCCATCCTTTTCACAAAATCCACTACTGTCTGACCTTCTGCATTTCTTTGCTTAACACCATACCTACCTGTCACTTCCTTATCCCCTCTGTTCCCTTCACCAACATGCCCATTGGAATCTGCTCCAATCACCAGTCTCTCACCCTTGGGTAAAGTCATCACCACTTCATCCAACTCAATCCAAACTTTTCTTTCTCATCCATCACACACCCAACTTGTGGAGCATATGCACTAACAACATTCATCATTACACCATCAATTTCCAGCTTCATAAACATCACTTTATCTGACACTCTTTTCACCTCCAAAAACATTTAGCATACTGTTCCATCAGGATAATTCCTACACCATTTCTCCTCCCATCCACACCATGATAAAACAATTTGAAACCGCATGCCTTCCCCCTCTTCTCCTCCTTCGGCCAACAGTAGCCCAATTTCCACCAGCACCCTGTTGGCCAACAGAAAGGGATACCACTAACGATGAAAAACCTAGAATATCTGCTGCTGCCAAACAGTACAATGAATCTAAAAGCTATATATGTTTTAAGATTAATGGATTCTCTTAAATACACATATTACTCCTTTAGATGTGGGACTCAAATAAATATTGACACATTCCCTGAGATTCATGAAGCTTGCGCCAGGCGCCAGAGTAGCGTTGGCGATCTAGCACCAAATATGGACGCCGAGTGATTCAGGTACGAGCTGTTTCCATGTGCACTACCAGCGTATGCCAGAGCTGCACAGCTCCCATCCCATGTATGCTAATTACCCCATGCGCAGCAGTGTAGCATGCAAATGAAGGTATATAGGGATTCATGAAGTGGTGCAGGCATAGTGTAAGCATAAAGAAATGTAAACAAAAAAAAAGGTTTACATTTTGTCAAACATAAAATCGGTGCCATGAAAGCAGACCAAACTTATGTATTATAATGTTAATATATACCAATGGCTAAATATACAGCCAATGGCATAAAAAAAATGCACAAAACATAAAAAATAACATTTAATGTCATGGCCACACTAATGGAAAGTAAAACCGCAGTGCATCTGTGAGCAAACGGGATCACAAGGAAAATATATTTAGATGTCATAAAACTGCAATGTAACACAATTCATGAATTCCTCATAATAGTCAATGGCACACATGCTACACCACAACCATGGCGCAAGGGTTGCTATGGGTCTGTGACAGTGTTCTGCACGGTAACTAGGAATTACTAGTCAATGCCATGCAAATGAGTCAAGTAATACTGAATCGCAAATGCCCCGCCAGGTGTAAGGATGTACCACACGGCATAGCGGTACAACAGCGAGGAGTGGCCTGGAGGTAAACATGACATCAAGAGAGGGGTGCACCACCGTAGCTGTAAGCACATTGGATCATTGCTAATCCGGGTTGCCAGTTGCTAAGCAATAGCCATAGCTTTGCTTAGCTGAGAGTACACAAGGTAACCGAACATGCATGTGAATGTGGACGAAAACGCACTTGAAACCCGGTAAATGGCTGTGCGTGGCACGCACCACAGCTGAAACTGGAAGGATATGGGAAGATAATAAGGAAATGCTCTAGCATGGTAATTGGAGTACACATGAGTAATTAACACCTAAGAACTCACAGTGGGCCATTGACAACAGCTAGCAAGGCTGCTAGCAGCTACCTGCAGAACAGGAAAGGGGAGGTGCCGTACAGCAAAGAAAAGAGAACTATCACAGCAGAACAAAGTAAACCTGCAGTAAATCACCTACATAACACATTTCCCAACACAATCCTGGGTTGTGAAAGTACAAAACAAGAAAGCCGGTAGCTGGATGCATGCCTGACAATGGGAGGGGAATCGGGTTGAAAATAGAAGTAAAGGACAGTAGATAAATCATGGCAGCCAAGTGTAAGTCAACACCAAAGGCCCCACAATAGCAGTACCTGATGCAAAACCAATAATTAAGATACCCAGCAGCTGGAATTGCACAAACACACCCAAATACACCAGCATCATCCATTACACAATAGTATAAGGTGTGAAAGTCCCACACACACACTTGTGTATTCCCAGACACTCTGCACCATTGGTGTATACAGATGGGGAACTTTTAATATGTACATGTTAGGGGCCACCATAGCTTTGATTCACCAGCATGTGTTGGAGACTGATGGTGGTGTGGAGGATGATGCTGACAACCATCTCAGGCAGCGGAGGAGGAGAAGAGTGTTCAGACCCAGGGTAACCTACCAGGGGCTACATGATCTGGAGATAGTAGAGCATTACAGGGTGGACAGGGACATCATACAGCAATTTGTTGAGCTGTGCCGGCCATGCCTCAGAGCCAGAAGTAACAGAGGGGAACCCATCCCAGTGGACATGAAGGTATGTGTAAGATTGAGAATACTAGCCACAGGTTCCTTCCAAAGGCCAACTGGGGATATCATGGGGATCTCACAGGCATCAGCATCCAGGGTACTCCACCAGTTCCTGGATGCCATGTTACCACATGCCAATGAGCACATATACTTCATCCGAATGCAGGAGGAGTTGACCAGCAATATGCGTCTCTTCCACCATGTGGCAGACTACCCGGAGGTACTGGGTGCAATAGACTGCACGCACATACACATCATGTCACCACCCGGTGAGCAGGGTAGAAGGGTAGGTGCTACATAAACCGCAAGGGATAGCCCTCCAGCAACTGCCAGGTCATCTGCAATCCCCAGGGCATTATCATGGATACGTGTGCTGGCAGCCCTGGAAGCTATCACGACTCCCACATCTGGCATGCCTCATAGTTGTATCAGGTATTTGCCAGGGGGAACATCCCATATGGCCACCTGGTGGGGGATGCTGGCTAGGCACTGGAACTGTGGATGATGACTCCCATCAGAAATGCACACACAGCCATGCAAGAACACCATAATGAGGCACACAAAGAAACCAGAATCATCATAGAGTGCATGTTTGGGATGCTGAAATCATGGTTCTGTTGCTTGGACATATCTGGTGGAGCCTTGCAGTACTCTCCAGGCACGTGTGCCCACATCTTTATAGTATGTGCCTTGCTACACAATATGACTCTGCAGAAACAGCTGAAGCAGGGACAGAATGGTGAAGACCCTCACAGCCCACCACCATTGCCAAGGGACCCACAGGCACAGAGGGACTCAGACCATGAACACCCTGTGCTTGCCCCAGTAGGCAGACAGAGGTGTGCCCAGTATGCCCATGCCTTGGCAAAGAGGGAACGTATAGCACAAACACTGATAGTGTAGGCACTCATGGGCTGACACCCTTCTCCACCCCCACACACAGCAAACATGGAAGCCACACACACATGACCACCTGTAAATTGTCATGTATAGGCAGTCTACTGTGTGCATCCTACATAGGTAGCCCTCAACTATTATACACACAACCGCCATTGGCACAAGGTAAGTCAATACCTGAACAGTAAATTAAGCTATCAGCATGTGTCCATACTGTATGTAGAGGTTCATAGATACATAGGTAGGTACATGCCCAACTGCCTGAGGCCACTCATAAGCAGAGGCAAAAAGTGTCTGCTGTCGCCACCCCATCGATTAACTAACTGTCCCTCTGTGGAGCAGAGCCAATTGCGGGATCCCTGGGGTGTATCCACTGTTCCCCACCCACTCTGCAAGAATTCCCCGGAGTGTTAGTGAGGGGTTTTGTATAATGTAATCAGGGATGTAGTTCCAAATAATGGGGGGTATCCCTGACAGGAATCTTCTCAGATGTTTACATGTTACATAGTATACCTTAAACACAGCTTGCATATAGGTAGTATTCCACAGAATATTAAACATGTGGAACACACAACCACTGAAATGTGCGTTAATCACCCTTGCACTACCAGTGCCTGCTCTGAGAGGTAAAATACCACTGCCAGGATTAGAACACGCAACCATGTACACAATCTTCACAATAACATACCACTAAGCTACCTGAGATGTACCAATGGCAGTTGGGTATACTGACAGGATAAAACACAAAGGGTAGGAATGTGTGGAAATAGGACAAACCGGCATGTACCCAATGAAAGGTGTATGTTTTATATATCTATATATATATATATATATATATATATATATATACATATATATACACATAATCAAATATATATAGAGAGAGGGAGAGAGAGATATATGTCGATATATGGGGATATATATATATATATATATATATATATATATATATATATATATATATATGTAGATAGGTTAACAACATTTACATAACCATGGAGGTACATATAAATCAGATACCTACCACATACCGACTGCTTTACATACCGATGCGCATAATCCCGAGGCTTAAGGTCAGAAAGAACACAGTACCGAAACACCAGATGCATGCGGTTTAATATCACGATGTTAAGGGACAGTTACTCAGTGCTTCTGGTGTTGCGGATCAGGTAGGTTACTGTGTGTAAGTGTGTTTCTGAGGGCTGTAGTGTGTGTAAGTGTGTGTTCTGAGTGTGGTGTGTGTTCTTGGGGGACTATAATGTGTGGGTGTGAGTTAGCTTTGATCGTCTGTTTGTGCAATCTAGGAGGTAGAATATTAAAGTAGGGGGGTGTGGGGGGCACAGACACCTTCATGGGGGTGTAGGGGGGCTTGGCCACCTGCTCATATGTAGTGCAGGATGTTTTGTTTGGATGTGGTGGGCAGCATTGTGTCTGTGTGTGCGTGTGTGTGTTCCATGTTCGTGTTACTTTCGCGAGTTACTGTCGCTGTAGGTAATGTGGGGTATGGGAGTCTGGGCCCGGTACTGTGGGCATTGGAACTGTGTGGTGTCGGGATTCCATAGGTATCCCATATACAGGGGTTGAAGTGTTCATATATGAGTATAACATGGACCATAGCAATCACACATTCCGCCACGACGAACCTTTATGAACAAAGGATATGGAGAGTATATTCCTTAAAACTATTACAAATATGTGCTATGGACATGAGCCAATGATAGTGTTACCACCTGTCCCACTTTGCAAGGGACAGTCCCTCTTTGGCCGGTTGTGTCCTGTCCAAATATATTAAACGTGGCAAATGTCCTAGGATTGTAGGACATAATTATGTCCCATATGTAATGTAATAGTTGCATACAATAGTTCTTTCTGTATCTAAAATATCTACATGTTACAAATAACAGGATTAGCAACTAAACTGCTACAAGAATAAGCTTATATTTAGGCAAGAAAGGAAAGTTCTATCCCTTGTACTGACCATGGGTTTGTGTAGGCCTGTAAATTCTGATGTGTGTCCCAAAAATGTCCCACTATGGCCATATGAAAAGGTGGCAACACTAGCCAAAGAGGGTCAGTCACCAACACAACTACAATGACTGCAAATACCTATGACAGAAATGCACAGCTTTCATGTAGTAACACTTTATTACATTCTGATGTATTGCCGAAAGGATTCAGGGAATAACATCACCTGCATGCTATACAGGAACCACTTAACAGTGCCTTAATGAATCAGCCTGCAATTACCATAGTATTAAGTCCACTAAAGGATAGGTGTTCAAATAGGGAAGGAACCCTCACGCACATATCAGTTATGTATAAAAGAAGTTCCTACATAACTGAATCTTCTATGCACACCCACCATCACCCCCACACCCAAACAAATTACAATATAAACTGTAATAACATCACAAATCATTCACTCACTGTATGACATCTGAAGAAGTCTTAACATACCTTGTCAGAAACACACTAACATGGCCCTATGTGAAATAGTTGCTATTATACAATGGAACAGCTGCTGATGATACAGGGTTTGTTTGCACTAATCCCGTTTCAGAGGGTCGTGTGTACACCGGGACGTGTTACCAATTACTAAGTAACAGCACAGTATGATACACATGTACACCAAATCACACATGAGCCCACTGTAAACCACATAACAGTTCATGCATAGCCATACAGCCTTGAGCTGCACAAGCATCCTTGCCAGACTTAAATATGTGCAGAAGTATCAGGTACAAACAAACCCTGCATAAGTAGCAATGCTCTGAAATATAACAGCTGTACTCACATGTAGAACAAAATCGTCTAGCCATTACACACAATCCATGGGAGTCATGAAGCTAATTGATCTCTGTCTGTCTCCATATAGCTGTTGAAATACATCACAAACAACACATCCAGGCCATCTTCCTTGAAAGTAAGGCAAACAGACAATGCCCAAAAGGAGTACTCAGTTATACACCACTGTTGCCATGGTATCGGCTAATGGAGTAGCTGCCCAGCTGATTTGCATCTAATTAACTACTTTGGAACACCAATTGGTGGTGAGGATACCATGTTACCGATATTTAACTAGAAAAGGATGGCTTATCACACATTCAAACCATCCGTATATACCAGCAGAACGTTGCAAAGAAGATTGAAACACAAACTGAAAAGGATTGAATCAACAGTCAACGACACCTCAGGTTACTAATAAGGTATGTAGAGCAGTCAGTATGTCTGTGTATTTAGTACCTGTTCTGTAATATTTAAAGTGCACGCAATCCATATAGTGGAAACAGTTATCTTGTAGTGATGTATTGTTGAGCATAGTAACGCTTGTAGTATTTGTGTGTACTGCTGCAGGTCACAAGGCAAACATCGCACACAACACAAGGGATGCTATATAAGGGCTTTGAACACAAATATTCCTCACCAGCCACTGTCAGTGGCAGGGCTGGTCCAACAAGTATGTGCAATAACAGGGGATAGTATATGTTGATATATTGTAACAGTAGCCATATGTATGGGTGTATTATTGAGAATAACATGTCAAAGGTTGGCCCACTGTGCAATTATATTTGCATTGTGGGATAGTGTGCCAGTATCTGTGTAATGTACAGTATTGTAGGCAGATATGTATTACAAGTTACATAGCATTACTGTTATGTTCGGCAAACATTAGTTATGTCTATTGGCATTTACAATACACAATAACAGGATACATATGACATTTAGTCACCCGACAGTTTATCAGCATGATAGCAAAGTAAAATGTAAGAGCTAGTTAATTATCCATGCACATAAAACATGTAATAAGTGCAAAGGTAGGTACTAGGCTGTCTTACCAAGGGTATTTATAAGCCTAGATATAGTGTGTTGGCTTTCACCACCCCCATAGGTTAGTTCCCTGTGCCTCTGAATGGCAGAGCCATTAGTTCCCTTTGCCTCTGTCCAGCAGAGCCACTGCAGTGATCCCCGAGGTACATGTCTGTCTCCCATCCACACATCAAGGTTTCCCTTGAAGAGTGCTAGTGAGGTTCCCTGCCTGATGTACATTGGAATCATGTTCCAAAGCATGGGGAGTGTCTTGGTCAGGAATCTATCCATCCAGCATGTCCTAGTCATCATTGTGGTTAGGTATATATCCCTAGAGCATGTGGATATCAGGGGCCTCTGTTTATGTGGAGGATACCCAGCAATACTGGGTTGGACATGGGCCTTGTATGTCAAGCAGAGATCACCTGTGAGTATACAGTATGCAACCGGTACAGCTGGAGTTTCTTAGGATGGGCTGCATAGGTCATCTGTTTGAGATCAGTAATCCTCTTGGTGTGGTACTGTTGTGGTCTTCCAAGCTGTTGCAGTTGTCTTGTAAAGTATATCCCAAATGGGGTGTTGTATCCTTTAGTGGGTCTAATAAGTCATGAGTAGAGAGGCACAATGGCCTCCTTCGATCTTGATGCAAACCCATTAGAGATTAGGGGGGGCCACGTAGAAGGATATTCTAACCACCTTATCATTTTGGGTATCGAAGGAGAGATTGCTATCTATTGGGGTTCCCAGATCCCTTATAACCTTTTCTGTATGTAGGGGACTAGCACCTATGTGGTAGTCCACGGGTAATTAGTTATATCCAAAGGGGATGACTAAGCACTTTTTGGCATTCAGCTTGAGGCCATGATATTGACACCAGGTATCCGTCTCAGTGCGACCCTTCCAGAGGGTGTCTGTAACAGCTGGGGAAACAATTATGTCCCCTAGTTTGCAGTTGTCTGCAAACCTTTTCAGCCAAAGCCCTCCTGTGCTTGCCTGTACATCAGAGAATTATATACCAAACATGAGGGGTCCCAGGACTGAGCCCTGGGGGATGCCACTTGCAACTGGTATACAGTCAAACCTAGGGCATGCATCTCCCACTGTGTGAGTTCTGTCCATGAGCCACTTTGCAAACCATCACATGACGTAGGGGTTAATGTTCAGGCGGATGGGTATGTTGATAATACCAGAATGAGGAATGGTGTTGAAAGCCATTGAGGGATCTAGGTAGGCTGTTTGGACCTCCTTACCCTCATCTAATGCCTTGGTAACTGTCTCTAAGAAGTCCACCAGGTTTAGGAGGCATGGTCTGCCCTTAACAAAGCCAAACTGGGAGGGTTCAAAAGTTTGGAGGTACCCAATGTCTCCGTGACTGAGATCCATGATGTGCTCCATAGCCATGCAGACCAGGCCAGTCAGGCCTATAGGGAAATAGGTCCCGTGGTCCATTGTGGTGCCACCTTTGTGGAGTGGGATAACTGTTGCTGTGTGCCATTCATGGGGCACTAAGCCCGATGCAAGGCTATTATTGAACATGGTGCGTAGGTGGGGAGCCAGTACGTTCTGAGGTTCATGTAAAATGCAACCTGGGATGTTGTCCAGTCCCATGGATGCTGTGATATTGGCTTTAGAGTGTGCAGCTTTGAGAGGGAGGGGGAAAGGTAGCACTGAACCTATCTGCCAGAATGTTGGCAATATCAGTTGGTTCTGTACTGTTCGTGCCTTTGTGCTGTAACTCAGAGCAGATCTGGGTGTTGACATCGAGATATTTGACATAGCTATAGAATGCTTTGTGGTTGCTGTTGGAATTAGTGGCGGTTTTGTTTTCGTGGCTAGCTTTGGAGGATCTTATAAGGGAGTTTACCTTCTTACTGAGGCTGACCAGGGAGCTCCTCCACACATGGGATTGTACTTTCATTTGCAACAGTGTCTTCCTCCTGTAGTACAGTTTGTTTATGGCAGGGGACCACCAAATTGGTTTCCTTAATGAGGAGTATAGCGTCTTGGTTCTGTTTGGGATAGCACAATCCATGCACTTGTGTAAGTGCTTATAGAGTGCATTTGTGTAGGATTCAGCAATTGTAACAGTATTGTCCATCTGCATGGGTGTCATGATGTTCAACACGTCTGTCTTAAGAAGCATGAAGTTGGCTTTATAGATATATTATACTGTGGTTCCCTTTATTGGGGGTAGGGGCAGGATGTGGATATCAACGGTGTTCAGCTCATGTTCGGATCGGACCAACGAGGAGTTGACTTCGGGTGTGGAACACCGGTCACTCATGTTGGTAATGCCTAGGTCTAGGATATTGTTGCCCCTGGAGGGTGTGTGGATATGTTGATCCAGGGAATTGGTGTTTATGAATTCCAGAAAGCGTTGAGCTAATGAGTTGGTACACGAGTAGTTTTCTCAGTTAATGGTGAGGTAGATTCAGTGAGACTATGTGATGAGTGTGGTGTGGTGCAAATGTTTACCTTATCCACATGACTGTCAGCGTCAGGCTTGGTTGGAGAGAGCTTTACCTCCAGTTTGGCTAGATAAGTGCATCTCTCACAGGGTGTAGTGTCGGGTGGTGGGTGGAGATGGTTATCTGTGTACATGAGGCAATGTGTACATTGCCTCAAGATGTCCAGATTCATCAGATAGACAGGAGAGAACGCTGGCAGTTGACTCTTGGACATGCCTGAATATAAAACTAATCTCCCCTAGATAAGTGAGGAAAGTGAGTACAAGAGCTATTTTACTCTAAGCAAGTGAGAAATGTATGTGCAAAACCTATATACCTCTAGGTAATGAGGAAGATTGAGTGCTATAGTAATTAGTAGCTTACGTAGTGCTTACAAGTTCTGAACAAGTGCTGAGCATCAATAAGCAATCCAGATAGGGTCTTGGATAACATAAACAAACTGACCCCCCCAACAGGTACACAATCATATATCCATGTACACCACAGGGCCCCTGTATCCACAACTATGCAGGTACAAGCTGCACTCAGGCTGCATGGGACCTGTCCACATCACAGGTTGTATCATACACGTATGGAAATACATGATGCTCTCCACTTACACATCATGTAAAACATGGCTCCATGTCAGGCTGTGTACACACTGAATGGTGCACACCAACAGCTATCACAGTCGACAAAGGGGAGACACCACTGATAATGGGAAGTACTGCACTACTACCCTGCTGAGTCTGGTCTGAAAGGCCATGAACCATGATCAAATAATTGATGTCAGCAGTACAGATGTAGATGACAGTAAGGTTGATTTCACACTGCATATCATAACCTTGCCAGGTCATGGGACATCATCAACCATACTGTGTTCCACCTACAGTCGGTATACTAGATGTACATTCCTATATCACAGGAGTGTTTTGCAACGGGACTGCTGGCAGAACCACCTCTACAGAAGGTGTCTGAATAATACATGCCCATCACACCAGTGGCACCTACAGTAAGACAGGGTTAATTAATTGTATCCTCTCTCATTGTAGTCCATACCTTACAGACAAACAGAAGGCATCTGCCTATTGAAGTATGTGAATGAGTATGACCTAGGAGCAATACCCAACTCAAGAGTGTTGTGGACAACATACAGAAGGGGCTTTGTGGGTGAGGTGTGTGTGACATATGGCCACAATCTGACAGCTACATATTGCATTGTCAACCCTATGTTAATAACCCTGTACCCATGAACTACCACCTAGGCAACAGTCAACATAATGGACACTTGTGTGTAAGGGATGCAGCTGGGCAGTTGTCTTTCCTGTGATAGCTATGTCACCACACCTGTCAGGTAGTCATATGTGGCAACCCTAATAATGACAGGGTGCCATCTATGAATATAGAGATCATTGTCCAGCCATACACAACACAACACTCAAGTGACCCATATCAGATCACATATTTCCTTTAAGGGGTATTGGCCATGTGCAGATGGCCTACACCAGCCTTCCCATTCCCCATCTCCACTATGTAGCATGATGCATACCCTGAATAAATCCATGTCCAACCCAGTGATGTTGGACATGCTACACATACACATCCTGATCTCAAACACATACTTCATGGACATCCACCTTCCACATGCTGGACAGATCCTTGTCCCATACACTTTACATAGTCCTGCCATACTATGTATTCCTGTCCATCAAAGCTGCACATTGCTCCCCTCTCAGACATGGTGTGATGATTGCATGGTAAATGTATCATTAACCCTGTAGATCAGTAATGTGGCACTGCTCCACCTGGCCCCAGAGACCCGCCTGTCGGCTACTACCAGATAACCTTTCATCCTAGATTCATACATGGCCCATGGCATATAGCCTACTAATTGGCTTTGACTGCACATGCTATAGTTGATATCCATCCCTGCAAGTACCATCTGGCTAGCCAGTGTCCCATGTGTATCACATGTGCAACACAGGTGATACATGGCAGGATGTTGAATTGCTGTACAGTGCCATGTAGATGTATATGCAGAACACATACATGTAAAACCTTATGTGAGCAAGTCTGTAGGGTCACAGTGATGTCTGTTAAGGCAGTGTAAGTCTTTATATGTGACATATACACAGCATCAAGGTCGACTGCATTAATGTGGACACATGCAGCCATGTGCTGATAGGTAGGAACACCAGTACAGGCAAACAGACAGGCCCACAGCAAGACAGCATCCATATGGAGTATGAGAAATGTAATCAGGTGACACACACACACACACACACACACACACACACATATATATAGTGATAATATCCACTCACCATTGAGTGTCACATGTGTGTGACAGAAACACGTCAGTGTCATGTAGATTTGCAAATACAACTATTTAAATGTAATAAATGTGATACATATGTATGTTCAGCTGTAGCTCTGTATGTCTCTGCGAGTTAGTGTGACCTGTCTCCATCATTATATCTTCCAGGTATGCCGTGTGCAAGGCTACCCCCTTATACCCGCTTGGAGGATGAGGCCCTCATACCATACCTACTTGACGATCATGATATCCTGTTCAGCCATGTGCCACAGGATGCACAGCAGTGCAGTGGGATGCCCTGTGGATGGAATTTTGCTGGAGGGTTAATGATGTGGTTGGCCACAACTGCACATACCAGCAGGTGTGCAGACACTGTACAGACCTCATTAGATGGATGAAACAGCGTGCGAATGCAATCGCCAGGGAACAAGTTGCAACAGGCGGTGGACCACCAACCCAGCCCCCACTCACATGTACCGAGGAGTTACTGGCCAACCTGGGGACACCTGCAGAACCACACCCACAAGCCTTAGCTGATATTGTGGAGGTGGGTGTCTCTCAACCACTGAGCCTGAAGTTGCCTGGTAAGTCAGTACGGCACCTATAACAACTATATTCCATATAGTTGCATGTGTCAATGTACAATATGTAATGTAACATCATATGCAAGGCATGTATACACACATGCCGCATACTATAGTATGCTACTCTGTGTATGCACACATATGCATACACCATAGTATAGTCTAATGTACTGTTGTATGTGTTAACCTGCACATTACACCCTGTAGCCATCATACAGGTGTGGATAATGCTTATACTGCTGTGTTACTCCTATTTAGGTACCTCTGGTGCTCCGATGCGACATCAGCCCATTGCAGGTGAGACTGTTATTATTTATCAGGCATTGTAATGCACAAATCTATCTGCCATGTGGCCATTTACAATATGTACACATAATGTATGGTCCTGTCACAATATACAGGTTGGACCTGCAATGCATCACAATGCCTACCCATGTCTAACACTTGCAAACTATGTGAATCACCTCACCGACATGAATCCTCACAAACTGTCATTTGCAGATGTGTGGACAGCTGTGCATACAATGGTGGAGGTGCTGTTCACTGTAGGGACATGTACTACAGATCAGAACTACACATGTGGGGAATACAAACAGTACTACACAGTGGGCTGGAGTATGGCCAGCCCACAGGATTCACTGGTGTGGATCATAGCCCTGCTATGAATATCACACAATGTGATGTGCTATCTTGACATGTCCATGACATCTAGTGGCCTGGCTGCAACACTGCCTACCTAACCTGAAAATATATCCCACATAACACTCTTTGTCTGCATAACCCTGTTGTCAGTGGAGCATATGACATCTATAGGTGTATGTCATATGGGACAACACAGACATGTGAAATAGATGCCCATCACAATAATTTGGCCAACACATGTACACACATGGCCATGGAGGATGGCCAGAGACATGAAGCAACACACACAGTAGACGTGATGTGCTTGTGTGTACACCCTGTCGTACAATGGCTACACATGGTCCAACTATGGCCTTTGTGTAATGGTTATATTGTAGATGTGGAACACTAGACATCCTACAGGCCTCTGCACATCTTGTGTAGGCGTGACGTCAATCCACCACATAAGATGTGTTGAACATCTTGAAGGTGTCACAACATGACAGCAGTCACCTGTACAGTATCCACATCAGCCCACAGATACAGTACATTCCCCTTGCTGGCGTCAGACATCAATGTCATACTTGCTCTTCATCTGTGTGTGTGTGTGTGTGTGTGTGTGTGTGTGTGTGTGTTGTACACAGATGTCATGTGGGACATGGTGTACTGACGTGTTCGCCATGTCTGTCCATAGTTGCCAGGCAGCATCAATATGGTTGCAGATGTGCAGGGGTGACATCCGTATACCCTTCAGTGACCTGTGTCACAACTTCCACATCATGGTTTAGTGTGTATACACTTCAGTGATGTGGGTCACATTCCACAGTATATATGTATTGTATCTGAACACAGTCATAGCTATGAACTGTATCTGTAACTCACACTGTATAGCAATAGAGACACCTCATGATACCCTGCAATGGCCATGCACATCAGCTAAATGTGCGGTATATCTGTAGGGCAGACAGACAACACTGCATTGGGACACTATTACCCCACTGTGTATATTTAACAGGACACCATTGTGTTAAACATGTATGCATGTCGTTGCACATGTCAGCAGATCACATGTCATACTACATGTGATTGTCAAGGTCATATGCCACACATCAGACAGGTGTACGGTTAACCTGTGCTGGTCTACATGGTGTAACACAGGGATGTATGCTAACTACTACTATGATTGTGTATTTCGTATGCCGTCTATGACACATGCATGCTGCTGTATGCAACCCAGGAATGTATAACTACCACTATTATTTTCTGCACTGCATGCCATCTGCCATATCACATGCATGTTGCATGCCTTCTGTCATATCACATGCAGGGATGTATGAGAACTACCACTATTACTGTCTGCACTGCATGCCCTCTGCCGTATCACATGCATGTTGCATGCCTTCTGTCATATCACATGCGTGTGTGTGTGTGTGTGTGTGTGTGTGTGTGTGTGTGTGTCTGTTGTATAGATTGTAATGTACAGTTCTTGTCTGCCTTCATAGGTGATGCAGGTGCGTTGCCCTCCTGCATTACATCTGATGTGAGTGCCCACACAGACTCTAGCAGTGATGATGAATATATGATTGAGGCACAGGCAGAGTTGTCAGGGGCTGAAACTGTGCCATTGGTTGCCATTCCAGCTATACCCCCCTTGTCCCCACAGACAGATCCCATGCCTGCACATACCCCATCACCAGTGGCCATAGAGAAGGGACAGCTGGCACATGGTAGCTGGAACAGTAAAGTGTGGGGGCTATGGAAAGTGTGCCTGCACACCATGGTGTCAGCCAACTGAATGGTGGTGCCCAACACAGGCACATGGCCAGTGCTGATCGTAGGAGGACCTCTGGCCAACATGGTCCTGCAGGACAGATCGCAGCAGCTGGTGTCACCAGATGCATGTTTCAGGCTGTAATGAAGGCACAAGCACATGATGAATGGCACAACAGAGAGGATCGTAGGCTTCAGAGGGCTGCTGTCCATTCCTTAAACAACAACATCCAGGCAATTGTAAATGCTCAACAGCACATTGCTGAAGCTTTGGATAGATGGTTGGGTGACATGGTTGGATTCCTTGACCATGGCATGACAATCTGCGAGCATGAGCTGTCTGTGTTGGAACATCTGGTAGGAGTGAGGCATCGAGCACGTGGATGTAGGCCTGCTACATCACCTGTTTCAGGTCTACGTGTATGAGCTACCTCACATGTCCGCTCTCATAGTGGCGGTAGCGGCAGAAGTGCATCTGGTGCTGTGCTGTCCACACCACGACACAGCAGGCCACATGCACATGGCCCGTGATGGTCCCAACAGGGACATGGTTCCAGTGGACAAGTGACATCAGACAGTACCCAATCTGCACCTCTGCCAGGTAGTGCCCGTGCAACCCCTGGCAGGCACAGGTCACATGTCCATGGCCGGACACCGTGAACTGTAAAACCTGGCCTGTACAGTCTGCAGCTGTCAATAATACCCCTGTGTAGGCCAGACACATGGCAGAACTGTGTGCATACATACACGCACACACTGGAAACATATGTAGGGCACCTCAACACACACATGCATAACATCCACAAATGCTCAGTTAGATCAAAGGCCCTAACCCACACACATGATGTCATCCAATAGTGCAGCCTAGGCTTCTGGCAAACATTATCACCCTGTGCATATGATGATGCCTGTGCTGCATCCCTGACATCCACACCATCGGTGCAGGGACATGCTCATATGGTCTGATGCACAGGGTGAACAGACTAGGAAGATAAGTGTAGTTTACAATTGTTGAGTACTGTTGACAGGCAGCAGGCATACCATGTACTACAGGTGTACAATGCATTTCGTACTGTTAACAGTATGTGTCTTCTGTAACAACAGTAACTGCATGTTGGTCATGATGTTCTGCTGTCCTCCTTCACATCTAATTGCACATGCCGGTGGATGTCAGTGTTTGCAGTTAGTGTCCCATATGTCAATGAGGACTATGCACAGGTATGTATGAATATACCAGCATGCACCATGTAGCTGCCACATAACAGTGAGAATGTCCCACGTTCCAAACACACGTACTGATAAAATAGCATGATAGCTGTGTATTAAGATACTGTGGCTACAGATGTGACATCCATAAAGGGTGACATCACAGGTACAGTTACATGGAGTAGTGTGGTAAGAGAGTGGTCTACCTGATTAGAAGGGTAGAGGCCAGTGGGAAGTGTGATGCTTCATTGGGAATCAGTAATACACAATCCCATGACAGGATGCCAACACACAACTGCACCCTCACACTCAGGTATTGATACACATGTATTCAGTGACACGGTAACACACCCACACACTCACGGATTCACTGACACAGTAACACACACTCTGCACACAGTTGCTACTGGTGAGTTGAGGACCTATGCCTATGTGCAAATCATCATTACAGCACTGTGCACCTACATGACGCACCTCAGAGAATACACATGTACTGGTAGTCAGTACGGCCTAAGATCGGGGACATCAACATGGATGGTAGAATGCATTGCCTGGATAGTGGGAGGGGTCTTATCTGTTCAGTATGGTAACATACATCCTCACTCCATGGACCAGACAGCCATAAATGCACACACACACATATACACACTGTGAAATTCAGTATTGAATACACCTATGTCACGCACATACAGATACCTCACATGTGTGAGATACATGCCCCTGCCTATGTCCTGCTTTCTAAGTTAACAGATGTGTACACTAGTGTACAGGAGAGTGAGTAACAATTGAGATGTATTCCCCACCATACGTGACATATATGAACACACACGCAACCACACATGCCAGTACTGTGAATCAAAGACCTGCCTAGCTCATGACATGTATGACAGACTTACAGCAGTATTGCATATGTTACAAACTGTACTGATGCTTCCTTTGGCAACAGTGCTGATATATGCACACGGGACGTCTTAGCTGTTAACAGGTGTCAAGTGATTTACCTTCACTGTCACTTTGCTTTGTTGTGTGTTATGTCCTTCAATTAATGAAACCATTGCTTACCAGTTACACAGGTTATTGTAGGACTGCTTGTGACACACCTGTGAGCTGTCATCAGCAAACATCCATCTGCAAAGATGCCCCACCTCTTAGTTATGTTAACACATCTGTCCATACCTGAGGTACATCTTTCCATACAATCAGCATATCACCATATACAGTTGGCAATGTTGAGGCTGCATTACAACTGCATGATGTACTAGGATACACATCACCTGCCTACATCAGCAACTGTACACGCATGTTATCTGCATGCTCAAGAATACATGTACATGTGTGTAGATCCTACAATCCTGTCATTTGGGCATGTTCGTAGGCATTGCAATTGGTGGACATGTGTAATGACATACATGACACATGGGCTGTTGTATGATATGATAGGTGTAATGTGCGACCGGTACAGAGGGAATGTTACCTCTGTCAATATTGATATCACACCTTATGTACTGTTAGCATTCAGCAGCCATGGACCTACATTCCATGTGCATGTGTGCAATAGCTGTAGCCACCTGTTTGCACAAAGGACAACAACAGCTATGCTATTTACATGTATGTTGTGTTTGTGTGGCATGTACATACCCAGGGCAGGTACATGTATGTCATATCCATACATGAGGGTGTGTACTAGTGTACCGAAACAGTCATCTGCTAATGGTGGAAAGTACCGAGGGTGCCTGGTATGTGTACAACTGAACTGGTTATAGACAGTGATATCATTGCATTGCATAACACATGAGGCAACTGTGTCAGTACATGGGTACTCTCTACAGTTGATGTAGAGCGTGGTGCAGTCCACTGGTCAAGGGTCACATGGTGATGTACTCTTATATGTCCTACAACATGTATGGATGCGTGTTGGTGGTTCAAGGGAATGGTGGTGTCTGAGGTTTACATCCTAGAATGCAGCATGTGACACTGTCCTGCACATGACTCATCTGTGCTGCCTTTCATGGGGATAATGGTCAGTACATGTGAATGGCCTTTATGTATGTGGGGACACCACCACCTGGAGCGTTCCGTACCTGTGTTATGGCCAACATGTCTGGTTCTGAGGTATATGGTGGTAGTGTTATTGTGCACTACAGAGTCATCAGCCAGGTGTTCCTCACTGTACAGATGTCAGTACTCCCCATTGTTGGATCTACAGTGACCAGCTGTGACTATGGACACTACACATCTAGCACTGGTTAACATAAGAAAACAATGCAGTTGTCCTGTAGGTGTCAGGGTGTTATCCTGTGTTTAGGACATTTGCCTTGGAATGGCACTGTATGGGCGGATGTGACTTGGGTATTATCCCCACTCCCTTGAATCATGGATGCATGTGATATGTGTCAAAGACCTGTCTACTGTCAGCCATGTCATCCCAGAATGACAGCAGACATTGTGTAAAAGACCGGTGTCAAATATATGTAGAGCAGCATTCCTGTTAACAATGACAACTACTAACACCAGAGCCCATTACAATGTGTTCTTTATGTCTACCTGTAATAGCATGGCCACTGTGGCCTTCTGTGTTTAGAATCAGAGTGCATCCCAGTCAGCCCTGTGCTACTAAGTGCATGAGCATGCCCAGTATAACCTTGTGTAGATGGACACATAGTGCATTCCGAACAGCCCTGTGCTACTAAGTGTGTGAGCATGCCCAGTGACACCTTGTGTCGGTTATGTGCCTTCGTGTATGGGCATGGCCATTGTAACCCTGTATAGTGGTAGTAGTCGTCCATTCCACAGATGGGCATACTCCAGGTCAGGATGGATTCCTACTTTAAACACACAGGTTCACAATATGTACATCTTAACTACCAGCATCCCTGTTGATGTCAGCATTCCTAGAAGGTCATAATGACAGCCTTGAAATGTGTAGTCTGTTTGGAGCAACTCGTAAGTATATAGTATTGTAATAGTGATCTGTAAATAGGCAGGTGTTCCTTTCCCACCACTGGCGTGTATGTCTGTCCCCGTTTGCCAGAGGACTGTAAAATGCTTTTAGACTGCTCACACTCTATACAATTCATATACCCACCTTTAGCAGGTCTGATGATGATACTCACCTACAAATACAACTCTGGGAGTGCTGTCCCCAGTAATTGCGGTAGCGCATTCTATAAAGTAGTTAGGTCGGTGCTCTAATCCCAGACTTGCCGTGTGTGTGTGTATGTGTGTCCACATCGGCTAGAAAACTGTGTAATGCTTTTAGACTGCTCACACTCCATACATTTCTTATACCCACTTTTGGCAAAGCTGATGATATCACCCATCTACAAATACACCTCTGGGAGTGCTGTGTCCCAGTAATCTCGGCAGCACGTTCTGTAACTGCTTAATGCTGTAGTGTAATAAAGTAGTTAGGTGGGTGTTCTAATCCCACACTTGCCGTGTGTGTGTGTGTGTGTGTGTGTGTGTGTGTGTGTGTGTGTGTGTGTGTGTGTGTGTGTGTGTGTGTGTGTGTGTGTCCCCGTCTGCCTAAGGACTAAGTAATGCTTTTAGACTGCTCACACTCCTTACATTTCTTATACCCACATTTGGCAAGGCTGATGATGTCACCCACCTCCAAATACACCTCTGGGAGTGCTGTGTCCCAGTAATCTCAGTAGCGTGTTCTGTAACTGCGTAATGCTGTAGTGTAATAAAGTAGTTAGATCAGTGTTCTAATCCCAGACTTGCCGTGTGTGTGTGTGTGTGTGTGTGTGTGTGTGTGTGTGTGTGTGTGTGTGTGTGTGTGTGTGTGTTTGTCCCCATCTGCCTGAGGACTCAGTAATGCTTTTAGACTGCTCACACTCCATACATTTCTTATACCCACCTTTGGCAAGGTTGAGGATGTCACCCACCTATAAATACACCTCTGGGAGTGCTGTGTCCCAGTAATCTCGGTAGCGCGTTCTGTATCTGCGTAATGCTGTAGTGTAATAATGTATTTAGGTCGGTGTTCTAATCCCAGACATGCCAAGTGTGTGTGTGTGTGTGTGTGTGTGTGTGTGTGTGTGTGTGTGTGTGTGTCTGCCTGTGTGAGACAAGTACAGTGCTTTGTAGTATTCACCGTAGCGCATGCCCTAAACACGTATTGCTGCAGTGTGATATTGTAGGGGTTTGTATACAGGACATGGCAAGTGTGTGTTTGTCTGTCAGAGCCTGTGTAGAAGTGGCCATGATTGTCTTACCATTGGACATGTTTGGGAGCAGATTTTGTAGTTTTCCTATATGGTATCTGTCTTATGGCACATTGGCCAACTCGCGAAGATACAGCTGTCAGTCAGCCATGGGACTGTGTTGGCAAGTCATACCCTTACATCTGGCAAAAGGCCTGGTGAACAAAGTATGCAGCCCTACTAGTACCCGGTATATGTCCCGCACCCAAGTGCCATGTATAAACAAACTTGCCTAGGATATCCCGCTATGTTACTAGTACCATGCACATTAATGACAGATAGTAGGCATGGTATGAATGCAGTGGCCTGCAGATGACATGGCACCCTGTACAGTGGTACAATAGGCACATATTTGCGGATATTGTGCTTTCACTATGTTCCACAATGAATGCCTGCAACATATGTGGTGCCATCAAATGTGATCCACAGAGGCCAGACAATGCTGTACACATGTGCCCTGTATGGACCCATGCCACTGACACCATGGAATACCTGTATCATACTATCCATGCAGGTGCAGGGTCTACCTGCTCACTATAAGCAGGTTTCACCACATCAGGCCAGTATTGGCATATCTGGGGATAACAGGCTGTGTACACAACATGTGTCTGCCAAACCAGGTACACCTGTACATGTCACTGTACAGTATTGTGGGACATGCACATCCCAGGCAATGTCCATGTGAAGGACTATCAAACACAGACATGGCATGCATTGCAAAGCTATGGCCATACACATTGGTAACCAGGATGTCAGGCCTGATAATGCAGTACCCATCTGTGTGGGACATTGCAGACACTACACCCTGCACTACTCACCATTGTCGGGTGACGCAATGCCAAAAATTACCCCTCACCCAGCCTTGTACAGCCATCTTGCACAGTCAACCACTACACACACATAAAGCAATGCATACCTGCATGCCAGTACTGGCACCCTGTGCCTGCGTGTGGGTTGTGATGCTCCCACCCACATTCACTCCCAGTATAACTCTTGTTGGCATACCAACAGATGTCAAGCACTTTCACATGCCCTAGCTCATAGAACCTCTAGATATCCCCTGTGGTGCATGTGGTCCTGTGCATTACTGCAGTGTGGCAAACTAAGTAGTCATGTTGTGTATTTGTGGCCCTGGCAAAGGTGTCAATGCATGTCCACTAGAGAGTGTGGTTGTGGTGACAATGGCATCCGTTCACGTGGACAGCCATGTGTGCCACACCTAATGTATGTCTACTATATCTCTGTTGCAGATGTCACTCGCCTACACACATTTATGTTCTTATAACACAGCAATATGTCATCTTTGTGGCACATGTAGTAACGTCATGCACATGTAATAGTAATGAGTAGTCAGGGGTTTGACCCCTGTACTGTTCAGCGTGTGGCAGATGATGCTTATGGTTAAGTCTCCAAGCCCTTCCCTGGTGTACTTTGCCTGTCCCACACACACACTCTCTGGTGAATGTGAAGGAGTACACCTGCACAGCAGCAGCATGTGCATTGTAAGTGATGGACAAGGTCAGGTGATGGCCTCTGCACCTACTGCAGCCCTCCTCTAGCTGATCGCATGTGGTACAGCTGTGATAGTGTTCCCATAGCCATCCACATGATAAACACAGTACACTATCTAGGAAAACATGTTATCTGGCCATGACAATCGCTGTGAGTGGTACCTGGATGTGGTGTTCTGACACAGCATCACAGATGATATCTGGATGTACCTCAATCATTTTCCACAGTGAGAAATAGCCTAAAGACAGGAGGGTGATGTGCCACACATGACTACAGCATGTAAGTGTAGCTATGCTGCATTGAGACTACTGTCTGTTTAACATATGTGTGGTAATGGCTATTCTGCATGCTATAATACAGACATGACAGTACTCTGTTCATGAGGGCCCCCCATCTGTAGGGCCATCTTTGAACTGTCAGTGTGTGAAACCATTTGTTTCCTGTGTTACACACTGAACACACATCTGTGCACAGCAGAAGCATGGTGTGAGGATTGCAGACAGTACATGGTGATAGGGATGTGTTACTGCCATCACATCCCTGACTGGACATGTGTCAAATGCGACAGTGGTATGACAGACACTGTGTGGGGTTCCCAGTGACAAGCCAATAATGGGCAACTGTTCATAGCTGTGGTCACACATCTACTATACATTGTACAGATGGCATGCAGTATATATGCATGTGTTGTGCTCCCTCTGCAAATTTGTACCATTTGTTGTGTTGGGTTGCTGGTGATATCTATGCATACTGTTGTAGGTAATCCTAAATGCTGTTGTCTATCCCTAAGCCATATGTGGGTTTAAAATGCAACACCATAGGCTGAATGGGTTGGGAGATCCTGGCAGAACCTCCTGTCCCACTTCAGCTGACCATGGCACCGGGCACTAGCACATCTGGGGCCCATCCATAGACATCAACCTCTGTTGGCTCTGCACCACCTTCTGGTGGTACCACCACAGAGGATGGAGCATGCCCCCCCTGGGAGCGGGACCAGACCGGTACATGTCTGCTGCTGTGCGGTCCCAGAAGTGTTGCGTTGGTGACTCCCTAAGGGGTTCCGAAGCCAGATACGCCAGCTGAAGGGTGGAGTGTCACATTTACAGGGTGATGCTACCCCTCCTGGACAGCTCCCAGCACTGCCTCCTTTGCAGCTGTGTAAGTGCAGTGGCAGCTGCCCATGGCTGGGGACCTCCGTCCCACTGTTCCCATAGGCTTGTGAATGCTGAACACCCATCCCCGTCTAGGGTGTATCCCCCCCACATGTGTCATATACCAACCCTGTATGCTGTCTTTTCTGTGATCCTACTTATCTTCCATGACCATACTTACACTCCTTCTCCAATATCTGACCCTCACCTATGGAAACATAAGGCCAATTGGCTCCTAGGACAAAATCTGCCCTATACATAGCTGTCCATTACACACACATGCCCACTGGACACATGAAAACCTTGTAATATGCATCGCAACATATTCCTGTTATCCTCACCGCTGTCCCTCAGGCGCACGATCCTGGTATGCACATCACTCATACATGGTCCACGTACACGTGATGTAGACGACCCCATTGTACACACAACACTACCGGTCCCTCTATGGTTACCCCAGTTACCTTTATCATGATGATGATGTTGCACACAGCACCTTGCAAGAGTACTGTTCACACATAATGACTGGACAGATACTGTTGTGTCAATGAACATTGCATGCACAGAGTGATGTATACAGCCAATGTACAACTATTTGCGTGTATGACTGACACATGTCTGTCTGAGGGAGTCTTGAGATCACATAGAGCAACACCACTACATAATACAGGTGTCGCTGGTGTTTCCCATTTCATTAAGTTGTAATGCTTTGTTGCCACATGGTATGTTCCTGATACATCTCTACATATGTATGTATTATATGCTGGACATAAACACTCACATATACATCTACATGATGGGATACATCCCTATACTGTTGAATGACTGTGCTGCATGATATGTTTGTGGTACTGCCCGTTGTCTGTATATCTGCCATGGCGTATTGGTAGTACACATTAGCTGTGTGCGCAGGGTCCTGGTTCCGACCCTTGCAAAGGACATTTCTTTGGTTGCAGGGCAGAACAAGCCCATTGGAAATGGAGGGAGTAAGGCACATTAAAGCAGTTGGGAGCAGGTGTGTATCGGTTTGCACGGTGTTAAGCACTGCTGACCTCTGGTTACAGCCTCTTACACTTGGTTAGCCTCTACATTGCTTTACCAGTGCAATATTCACATACTGGTAGCCAAACATGCTTACACCCACTCGCTCCCAGACTTGCAAATGCACCGACATTGGTGCTTACATCTGTCACTCACACCCCTGGGTGGGATCGTAGACCACAATATTACCTTGTGATGCCTATTACATCGGACTAGATGACTACAGTATTGGGAATGACTGCCTATTAGGCGATGGCATGGCGTTCGACTGTACGAAATCAGTGACCTGTCCGGTGAATCAGTTATATTATTTGTGTGTTCCTCATACAATCTGCTCCCACCTTGTGATGCCTATCACATCAGACTACATGACTACAGAGTATCGGGAATGGCTGTCCATTAGGTGATGGCATTGCGTTCGACTGTACGGAATCAGTGGTCTATCCAGGGATTCAATCATATTTTTGTGTTCCTCATACAATCTGCTCCCACCTTGTGATGCTTATTACATCGGACTGCATGACTACAGTATCGGCAATGGCTGCCCATTAGGCGACGGCATGGCGTTCGACTGTACGGAATCAGTGGCCTGTACAGTGACTTAATCATATTATTTGTGTGTACCTCATACAATCTGCTCCTGTCTGGCTGATACATGGGAACTGAGACTTTTCAATACAAACAAGTAGTTGGGTTGTGGGAGCCACATCCGTCGGCCGAGTCATGCTACCGCATACCTATTATAGGTTTGCCTCCTTTTCAATTGGCCAAGGAGGGACTTTAGGGTTACCACCTGTCCCACTTTGCGAGGGACAGTCCCTCTTGAGGCAGTTGTGTCCTGCAAAAATAATCAAGACATAGCAACTGTCCTGATTACAGGACATTATATTCTATGTTTCATTAATAGTTGCATAAAACAGTTAATTTACATATGAAACTTCTATATGCTATGTGAAGTAGCATAAGCAATTCAAATGTTACTAGATTAAGCTTTTATTTGTGCAAATAAGTATAATTCTGTACTATGCACGGCTGTAGTTATGCTTTGTCCTAGAAAGTCTGACATTTCTACAGAACATGTCCCACTTTATAGGTTCATAGGTTCATAGGTTCATACTAGGCTATCTGCCCTAGGGCATTTATAAGCCTAGCCAGAGTGTGTTTGGCTTTCACCACCCATTTTAAATGAATTTTGCTATGCCCTTTTTCGAGGTTAGTATACTGTGCCACTGTCTAACATTGACACAGAAGTGATACCCGGGGTAAACGTATGATCTTCAATCCACTCATCAAGATTCCTCTTGAAGAGAGTCAATGAGGGACTCTGCCTAACCTGGACTGGGATTTTATTCCAGAGTGAAGGGAGCCTCTGGGTTATGAATCTGTCCCTCCAGCATGTCCTATTTATTTCAGTGCTGAGGTTCAAGTCTCTCGAGCGTGTAGCTCGATGGGATTTGGATTTTCTGACGTGCAGCATGTCCATTAATTCTGGGTTGGACATGGCTTTATACGTCAGGCACAGATCACATCTGAGCAGGCGGTATGCCACTGAGTAGAGCTGGAGTTTCTTTAACTGGGCAGCATATGGCATCTGTTTGAGCCCTTTGATCCTCTTGGTGAGGTACTTTTGGGGTCTTTCCAGTTGCTGCAGGTGTCTGGTAAGGTACATCCCAAAAGGGGCATTGTACTCAATTATGGGCCTGATGATGGATGAGTAAAGAGGCACGATGACCTCCCCTGATCTAGATGTGAATCCCTTCATGATTAGGTGGGCTATATAAAATGTTTTTCTAACCACTTTGGCGATGTGGTTTTCAAATGAGAGAGTGCCATCAACTTGGGTCCCCAGGTCCCTAATTACTTCTTCCGTACTTAATGGATTACCACCTATGTGGTAATTTGTGGGCACTTTGTTTTTGCCAAAGGGGATGACTATACACTTTTTGGCGTTTAGCTTGAGGCCATGGCTCTGTCACCAGTTGTCTGTTTCTATGAGGCCCTTTTGTAGGATGCTTGTGTCAGCTGGAAAGTCGATTATGGCGCCTAGTTTGCAGTCATCTGTGAACTTGGTCAGCCACAGTCCTTCCGTGTTGGCCTGTACCTCCGAGAAATACATATCGAACAAGAGCGGTCCCAGGACTGAGCCTTGTGAGACACCACTTGTAACTGGTTTGGAGTCTGACATGGCTCCAGCAATTCTAACCATGTGCGTTCTGTCCTTGAGCCAGTTTACAACCCATCTAGTGACATAGGGGTTTATATTTAAGCTGGTGAGCTTATCTATAATGCCCAAGTGGGGTATTGTATCGAAGGCTTTTGTGAGGTCCAGGTAGGCTGTGTGGACCACCTTCCCCTCATCTATGGCCTTGGTGACTGTTTCAAAGAAATCAACCAGGTTTAAGAGGCACGATCTGTCCTTAACAAAGCCGAACTGGGTAGGATCCAGTGTCTGTAGGTCCCCAATATCTTTATGTATAAGGTCCATGATGATCCTTTCCATAGCTTTGCAGACCAAGCTAGTCAGGCTTATGGAGCGATAGTTTCCAGGATCCGTTGAGGCACCACCTTTGTGGAGAGGGACCACTGTTGCTGTACGCCACTCTTTGGGTACATATCCTGTAGTAAGGCTGAGATTGAACAGTAGTTTTATGTTTGGGTTTAGCTCTTCTTAGATTTCTTGTAGGACACAGCCCGGGACACCGTCTGGTCCCATTGATGCTGTGTGTTTTGCTTTGGAGAGGGCGGCTCTTACCTGAGCATCTGAGATGTCAGGGGGCAGCACTCTGCTGGGATAGATATTTGCCTTTTTGGTGGGGAGTGGGGGGGAGAAGTTTGCGCTGAACCTGTCAGCTAGGATGTTGGCAATGTCTGTGGGTTCGGTGTATTTTTTGTCATTTTGGACTAATTCTGAGTATATCTGGGAATTCCCACCCAGGTTCCTAACATAACTAAAGAAAGCCTTGTAATTATCCTTAGTGTCCTGTGCAATTTTTCTCTCGAAGCTGGCCTTAGATGATTTTATGAGTGCCTGTAGTTTTTTGCTAATACTGATCAGAGATACCTTCCCTTTTTGGGATTTTGCTCTATCATGTAGTAGCTTCCTCCTTCTATTGTATAGTTTGTTTATGGCTGGGGTCCACCAGACAGGACGCCTGCCCTTGGAGGATTGGGTCTTGGTTTTATTTGGGATTGCATGATCCATGCATTCCTGAAGGTGTTCATAGAATGCATTTATAAAGGATTCTGCGGTCTGGGCCATATTTTCTACAGGCCCGGGGGCTTTGAAGGATTCCACCTTGGTTTTGAGGAGTGTGAAATTTGCTTTAGAGAAGTTTTTCACTGTGGTTTTCTGGGCAGGGGGTGGGGTCGGAATGTGACTATCTAGTGAGATTAGTTTATGGTCTGATCTTACCAGTGAGGGATACACTTCTGGTCTGGAGCATAGAGCCCCCATGTTGGTGATGATCAGGTCCAGTATGTTTTCCCCTCTTGTGGGAGTGGTAACAAGTTGTTCCATAGCATTTGAGTTTATAAATTCTAGGAACCTTTGGGCTAGGGTGTTGGAGCTACAGTAATCCTCCCAGTCTATATTTGGGTAGTTGAAGTCGCCCAATATAATGGTGTTTGGAGAGACCTTAATATTTTCCAGTGTTCTCAGGAAGGCCGACTGGGGTTCCTGGGTTTGGGAGGGTGGTCTGTAGCAGACTATAAACTGGAAGGCAGTTTTACCCACTGTTAGTTGCACATGGATAGTCTCTGATGCTTCGTACTGTGACACCAACCTGGAGGTGTGGGTATCTTTGACGAATATTGATACTTCCCCTCCTTTTGTGGTTCAGACCAAGTTTGGGGCCGAAAAGCATGGTATGAGGTATAACCTGGTAGTGCTGGGGTGCTCTCGGGAGCCTTGAACCAGGTTTCTGTTACTGCACAGATATCGATGTTCTCCATGCTAAGGAGAGTTTTGAGTGCATGCATCTTGAGGTTTAGACTTCTGGTGTTGAGTAGCATTACTCTTAGTTTCTTATCCCTTGTGATACCTATGGAGGTGGGTTTGTCTTTTGAGCCTTGCCTAAAAAAGGCACTATGGGGGTGGCAAGAGCCTTTGCCAATATCTGAAAGCCCAGGCGTGACAGGTTCAAGACGTCCCTAGCGAAGCATCGTGGCTTGTCAAGCATGTCATCCCAGGCTGACAGGCATTGGTTCCCCTTTGGATGACACCAATGCTTAAGCCAATTGTTGAAATTGATCATCTTGTCTTCATATTGTGGCATCATTCTTGGTGAGGGTAAGATGCTACTCAAGGTCAGGGTCATACCGTCCTGGGCTACATGCTCAGAGAGCTCCTCTATGTCTCTTTTCATGTAGTCCAGTGAGGTACATCTCAGGTCATTCACACCAGCATGGACAATGACTGAGTCATATTTGTACTTGCCTTGGAGTGACCTGAGTGCTTGTGTTATGTGGCAGATCCTAGCGCCTGACAGGCAGCTCACCGTGACCTTCTCCTTGTTCAGCCTGGTGAGCGGGACGTCAGTGTGCCTGACGATAGAGTCACCTATTACAAGTGTATCAGATGTGTTGTTTAGCCTTAAGAGCTGTGACTGTTCGGCACACTGGCTTTGTGAGCTATGTGTTGCACGTGTTTTGTTTTGGGGTAGCGGTTGCTTGGGTGTCTGCTTTGGAGGTCTCTGCTGCTTAGGCAGATTTTTATTTAGAGCCTCTGAGTATGTTTTTGTGTGTTTATGTGTTTGGTTTGCTGTCGTGGTAGGTCTATGTGAGACTGGAATTGTAGTGACTGTGGTTTCCTTCTCCTCCTCACTGGTTACACCAGTACTGAGTTGAGAGAGCTTAGCCTGCAGTTTGGCTATATGGTTGCATCTCTCACATGTGTTGGAATTTGTTGGGAGGAGGAGAGGGTTGTCTGTGTACATGAGGCAGTTGTAACATTGCCTCAAAATTCCCAGATTCACCAGCTGGACCGGAGAGGAGATTGACAACTGACCTTTGGACATACTAGAATAGTATTGGGAATTCCTTTATAATTGAAAAAAGGGGCCAATGGGGAACAAGGTACTCAAGGGGAGTTTGTGAGGGTGTAGTGCTTTTAATTTTTTAGTGCTGACTTATATAATTGCTTTAGTGAGCAAGTGCCAGGCTTTATAGTAGGAATAGTGTGTTTATTATGAGAACTAGATCAGTTCTAAGGGAAAAAGTGAAGAGCAGGCTTTGTTGAGCCGAGAATGGTTTAAACCCAATTAAGCGGAGCTGCCTGATGCTGCACTTTGCGCAAAATCGCGCAAAGCTGTGCCAAAGAGGGTTTTATACAGGGGGACTTGAAAGAGCTAGAAATTGGCCCAAAACAGCCAATAGACTACCAGATTCTTGTGTTGGGAACACTCCTCCAGGGATAGATAGGCTGCTCTAATCTCTCCACTGCCACTGGTGAACAAAGAAGCCTCCCTTTATCCAAGAAAGGAAATGGGCAGCACAGGAACTTTCCAAAAGTCCAGAATACAGCAAAGCCTGTATTTGGACTACTATAGCCATTTCGAAAGGTGGCAACCCTATAGGACCTGTATATAGAGACGTCTGACTTTGCAGCGCAATACATACCCACAGCCAGTAAAAAGGAGAGTACTTCATTGTTTTGCCTAAATAAAAAGTTATTCTTGTAGCATTATAGTTGCTTATACTGTTTAT